>NC_047075.1:8295020-8337890 GCF_902459465.1 Asterias rubens
CTAGAAAATTAGGACGACAATTTTCACAGGTTTGTTACTTATGCATATGATTGTTAAGATACCCCAAGTGAGATGACTAGTCTTTGACAATTACCAATAGTGTCCATGGTCTTTAACTGGCACTAGTACCGCGTGGGGGATCGGAGCTAGTCAAACCAACATCACCAACCAATCATTACGTTGTTATCAAACACAACCATTTCGGCCCTTGAATTATAAAGCCAAGACTGCCATATAGCTTGAACATCTGACGTCATACTCAGGCTCGAGAATCACGCCATTATAGTTGCCTCGAGCCCAGGTCAATATATTGACGGTGATGTGCCGTTCATCTTGCCTTCATTCCGCAGTCAAATTTTACGAACATGTTTGCTTGTTAAAAAACATTATATGAATGTACATGTATTGTAATACATGTTCGTTGTGTCCTATGATATATTTTGCAACTTAAACCACGATTCGGTTTAGTTACTGTTCGAATCTTAAAAACTAGACATCTTTTCAGCAAACTTTAGTGACAAATAATCCGTACCTAAAGGTATTCGGACAATGATCTAGTACTAAGGAGTAGACTACATAATGTGTTGGCATTCAATAGACTGGTGAGTCTCGCTTCATGGCACCTCTGAGCCATCAGCTATTGGTAGATACATTTGGGTGCAGTTTTTGTTCCCAACTCAATCATAATGTTTGAATTATTGTTAAAAAACACTGGAAACCCTTGGTAATAATATTGTCAAATATCAGTCTTCTCTTTTGGTGTAGCGCAACATCATGCATGACAAACCTGTAACAGTTTGAACTCAAATAATCATCGAAGTTGCGAGATAATATTGGAAGAAAAAACACCTGTGTCACACGAAGTTGTGTGCTTTCACATGCAAGATTTCGGGACCTCAAATTCTAATTATTGTGAGGTCTCGAAATCAAATTCAACTATTGTAGTGGAAAACTTCTTTCTCGAAAACTGTAATTCAGAGGGAGCCGTTTCTCACAATGTTTTAATATACTATCATCAACTCTCGATCTCCGATGCTTGTCAAGTAAGTTTTTATGCTAACAATTATTTTGAGTAATTAGCAATAGTGTCCATGCAGTGCCTGTTAAACCAAAATTGTCATGTACAACTTAAATAACATTGAGATACTTCTTAAAAATGAAGATATCAAGCTCAACAACCTTTAAAGCATAGACGTGACGAGTCGTTTATCAGTGTGCAAGTGTTCTCTAGCGCTGCTTAATACAGGCGCCATGCACCCCGTATACACAATCCCGGCTGTTCATGGAACAGTCGCAGTACGTTACACACACATGCAACGGTCGTAGGTAGCGCGTGGCATGGCCATGCTGTAAACATAGAATAGGCTAACTAGTTTAAATCGGCCGCGCGTACATACGCGGGTTCTGGCATGGGGGCCGCCATAGCCTATCTCCCATGTACATTTTCTGTGCGTTGCCGTCAGCACGTAACTTTTTGCTGTCAGCACGTGACATTTAGCGCGTCAAATGTCTATCTCCCGTGTTCATTTTCGCGCGTAACCTTTCAAACGTGAAATTTTTACCGCGTCCATGGCGAACAAAAACTTGTTCTACACCATAGACCTTATCGCAAATACCAATGCGCAAGCGCAGACTGTTGAATGAGGTGCATTGTGGGATATATATGGATCAAATTTGGATACCAGCTAGACCACAATGCACCTAATTCCAAGCTTTACGCGCGCGCCCCGGTATTTGCGAAAAGGTCTATATATAATTAAAAGAACTAGATCGGCCGCGCGTACATACGCACCATTGCCTGCGTCAAAGTTTGTGATGCAACTCGTTGGGCAGTTGGACGTTCTTGGACTTTGAACATTTTCGAACTATTTTGTGCATACGTTGGCATACGTTCAGGCGATACGCCATGGTGTGACAGGGCCTTTAGCTGCATGTTCCGCGTAAACGTCAGGAACTTGTGTCGTTAAAGTCTCACGTTTTTAGCGTACGTGAAGTTACCATTTGTCACGTCAGGTACGTACGTGCGCGCAGACGTTATACATGAGCATGCAAAACGCCCGAAGTGGTGACGTTACCCAGAAACAAACAATATTTTGACGTTCACGTTCACTTTTTTTTTTGCAGCGTAACGTGCAGCTTAACCTCGCTTTTTTGGGCAGCAGGAATATTGGCAAGTACAATCACTTGAATAATGTATTTTGCAATTCAAGTGCTAATCATTTACCGCCCAAAAGGGACTTGTTTGCCAACTAATAGTGCCATAGCACTACAGAGCATCTAGGAAACAAAAGCTTCCCACGTGGACCCGCAACCCACGCCGCTGTGCTCTGCGCATGCGCCTATTGTCTGTGCAAAAAGCACCGTTTTTGTGAACATGTAAGGTGTGTATTTAACTGCTGTGCGTAGATTTAATCACTCAGTGCAGGGAAGGAAGCTGTTGATCAACACATATCAAAATCTCGCCTCAGTTCAAGATTCGCTGTCTGCATCTGTTGGTAAACATTGTTACTTTGTTTCAAAGGAATTCAGGAACTCTGACTGTCTCTGGTGATACAGGGAGTTTTCGTCTGTGGAGAGGACACGATGGGTCTCTTTCTATTCCTGTTTATTGGTGGTAAGTCCAATGTTTGTTATTCTTTTTTTCAAATCTGCGTGTAAGTTTTGGGAAACACTTCAGAAGTCACGACGGATGTTCCTTCATCTGGGATTCAGTTAAATTTATCACAGAACTGATACAATTAAAACCGTATTTAGATTATCTTTCCTTCGATATTATAACGAATGTAAATTGACTGCATTTCCTTGTGACTCTATCTACCTTCGATATTATTATGAATGTAAACTGACTGCATTTACTTGTGACTGTTTTTTGGTATTGGGTTAAGTAAACTGCATGAGACCCAACAAAATTGTAAATTATGAAAAAACATATAATTCCCAGATGTTAAGCCTTTAAAAATCTGAAGAGGGTTTGTTTCCATTCGAACGTTGTGCGCGCGATGTTTCGGACTGGAGCTCGATCCTAAAGTTATTGTATGTGAAATAAAACATGTGAATGACATCTTTGTATCTTAACTAATATTAGTAGGAAGCTGTTACTGTATAACAAACTAGTTCACTGATTCTAATTGCCGCGTACAATTTTCTTGAACCTTAATAAACCAAAATTCAAATGCTGATACAAAATTGCGTGTTGTCAATCAGGTCAAACTGCTGTGCATCACTCGCAGTAGGGGCGTTGACAACAGTTCTGAGTGATTGGCTATCTTACAGCCGTAACATTTAATAACAGCTCCTTACACCTGCTTGTTATTCTTGTTATTTTGTAAATCTATTTGACACTCACTCACTCACCCATACTTGTTCTGCATACCATTTGAGCCCCTGACACAAAACCCACATTTTGAGGAGATTTCAAATTGTACCTAAATTAAGGCCAGTGTCTTAAGTCTGTGTGTTACACACACACACACACACGAGACTCATTATAAGCTCAAAATTTGAGGCCACATGTAACAGTGTTACATGGAACAGACAATCTGCTTTAATCTAAAAGAGTACATGTAGCTAGCTGATAATTCAGCGGATTAATTTTACAATTAAACCTACTTTTCTAGTTACATTTAAACCATTCTAAGCGATCATAGCCTATGAGTTATAGCCGTTTATGCAGCTTGACAGTATTTTAATGTTTATTTCTAAATTGATCCCAAATCACTTCTCAAAATGGTTCCTTTTTCCACTTTGTTTGGTATCACAAGCAATAATACCAATATAAGCAGCAATTCACGGCCAGTAAATTTATAGCATGTAGATGTTTGGCCAGTCAATTCTTAGAATGTAGATAGCAATTGAATTCATAAAGCTTGGCCAGTCAATTTATGCCATGCTTGGCTAGTCAATTAATGGCAGGTGGATGATTGGCCAGTTAATTCTTAGAATGTAGATGAATGGCCAGTCAATTCATGGAGTAGATGCTTGGCCAGTCAATTCATGGCATGTGGATGCTTGGCCAGTTAATTCTTAGAATGTAGATGAATGGCCAGTCAATTCATGGGGTAGATGCTTGGCCAGTCAATTCATGGCATGTGGATGCTTGGCCAGTTAATTCTTAGAATGTAGATGAATGGCCAGTCAATTCATGGGATAGATGCTTGGCCAGTCAATTCATGGCATGTAGATGCTTGGCCAGTCAATTCATGGCATGTAGATGAAATGCCAGTCAATTTATGGCATGTAGATGCTTGGCCAGTCAATTCATGGCATGCAGATGCTTGGTCAGTCAATTCATGGCATGCAGATGCTTGGTCAGTCAATTTATGACATGCAGAAGCTTGGTCAGTCAATTCATGGCATGTAGATGCTTGGCCAGTCAATTGATGGGAAGTAGATGCTTGGCCAGTCGATTCATGGCAAGTAGATGCTTGGCCAGTCAATTCATGGCTTGTAGGTGTTTGGCCATTTAATTCATGACATGTAGATGCTTGGCCAGTCAATTCATGGCATGTGGATGCTTCAGCAGTTAATTCTTAGAATGTAGATGAATGGCCGCTCAATTCATGGCATGTAGATGCTTGGTCAGTCAATTCATGGCATATACATGTAGATGCTTGGCCAGTCAATTCATGGCATATAGATGCTTGGCCAGTCAATTCATGGCATATAGATGCTTGGCCAGTCAATTCTTAGAATGCAGACGCTTGGCAAGTCTATTTATTGCATGTTGATGATTGAATAGTTGTCTAGTTTGCTGCAGTTTGAGTCAGTCTCCTCATCCATTCATTTGATATAGCTTGAAGCTGTGAAAAACAAAAAGTTATGTATTTCAGATTCAGATGAACTTACATTTTTGGTCTGATGTGTCCAGTTTGATTAATATCATTTTATGTGACTGAAATATTTAAACCTAACTAAAAAACAAATCCTTTGGTGACATGGCATTCAGTTAGACATTTACAGTTTAAGTGTATGTTCCTACAGAGATCAATATCTGTAATATTGTACATAAGCAAATCACTAAGAGTACAAAACAATTTGTATTTAGTATTAAAAAATATAATATGTATACTGAAGTATCAGCAGGTGTTGGTACTATTGCCTTTTAAATTTTCTTTTTAAAGAGTCATCAAATTGAGAAGAATTTGAGAAAAAAAAAGTGTAAACATTATTTGTATCATACATGCAACTTTAGAATTGTAAAAATGCCAAAATGCTAGGTACAATACTTCATCTATCTTCCAACACTTTGCTGTTTGACATTCCTTTTTGCTAACTACCCATGGATTATGACAACTAATGTTGGATGACCCTGAAATGTTATACAAATATCACTTTAGCAAACTTGTGTTGAGATTAAAGTTTCAAAAGCAATGCTGTGCAACCGTCATATCTCTTATTTGAGAACAAATATCTAATATTCTGCGTCTTCTATGTTCATAAAAGGAAATTTGCAAAAGTTTTCCCTCAAACCTTACACTTTGCATGGCCATCCTAGCCTGACTACATTAAACTCCAAAAATGAAACTTGTAACTCATCATAACTGATCATCCAGAAGTCTCCAAAGTAGTGGCCACATGTACCATGAATATTAAATTCCTGGCACAAATCAAGTAACTTGGTCAGCACCCATTCTTCCTTGGTCACAAAATATGCTATGGTTTGGAGACTCATGTTTACATAACTATGTATTCAGCAATGGTCACAATTAAATTGAGCTTTACACAATTTGTAATGTCATTATGTATTAACAGCTCAATAAGACTGTTCTGTAAACACATCTTCACACACCCCAACATTTCATAGCTAATATGCAAAGTAGCAAAGCCCAACCGTTTTCCTGACATGGCTTTTTTTAAGGTAACACTTTTTTTCTTGGCCAAGTTGTTCTCTAAAAGCTATCTGAAAATCAGACCAACAGACCATTATCAGAAATTCAATTTAAACTTCCTTTTAGAAACCAGGGGCGGATCCAGGATTTTCAAAAAGGGGGGGGGCATGTGAAATTTACCGATCACGCAGCAAATGATGATTGAAGGCAAGTTGTAGCACGTAGTGCAAAGCCCTAACAGCATGGGGGTTCGGGGCCCTCAAATGTCCCTCAACAGCACCCTCAAGTGTCCTGAAAAGCATGAACAATTTTACACGTTTACATGTTTTTGGACGGAAAAATACTGCATCTGCCCGTGGAAACTGAGTACTAACACTGCATGCTGAACTACTTGTCATTTACAATCATTATAATCACTGTTTCATGACACTTGGCATAGTAAATCAAATTCTTTATATGTACTCACATTATGTGACAGTGCTTTGTCAAGTAGACATGAATACTAGTCTTTGACTAACTGGGAAATATAATTAACTGTTCAACCAATAAATGTGAATTATTTATCAAGTATGCATGTTGATGGCGAGTGTAAGGGACAACTGTTCCATTCTATTCTTTTCAAAGCTTTTCTTTGAATTTCTTTCTATTAACGTAATAATAAAAATAAACAAACAAAACAAAAGATGTGTTTCGGCTATGGCTGAACACCTATACTTTTTAAGATAATATAATTAGCCATTGCAAACTGCTTACTAACAAAAAAATTACCTCTGGTGTACATGCAAAGAATGGTTAATGACCTCATGTTTTGACCCTAGCAGAATCTTAGTCTTTGTGAAAGACTCTGATATGCTTGAAACGTAAAGCCATTGACCCTTTCTTTTGCAAGAACAAAATATTGTGATCATTATTGAAGGATCTCCTGGCCTTTTTAAACAAAATCACTTCTCAATAGGGTGAAGAACAAAAAAACTACTGCATACAATGAAGTAGGCTTATACATAAAATGATTTATGAATAATAAATATCTGTTTTTGCAACCCAAGCTACCACTTGGGTTTCTAATAGGAAAAAATAAACAATAAAGGTTTTGTCTTCCATCACTTTTCTACGACAGAAATCAGTTTTTCTTTACAGAAATCATTTAAACATACTAAAGGCAGCAGATGTAACAACATTAAAACAAAATATTTAAGAAAAACATATGGAAGTGTCAACCTGCAGAACTCCTCGTTTTGTTTAAAAAAACAATAAAAAATTAAGGGCAGACTTTTACCTTGCAGAACCTAATGAATTGTTTTGAATCTTCAAAACAGCATAACGATTTTTATAAACTAAGCAACAAAATAAAGGTTCAAAGTTGGATCTTCCTTATACTTCTTAAAAACATCACTTTGTTCTGCAGCGGATATAATGGCTTTATACCAGAAATCATTTTAACATACAAAAAAAAACCAAAAAAAAACAAACAAACAATCTTAAACTTTTTAAAGACAAAATTACCAACTCCTCGTTTTGTAAAAAAAACTTTCTTCTGGAGATTTTTTAAACACAATGCTTTTCTTACACAGACAGAAATCATGGTTTGAAATCTCTTCAATTGAAAGAAAGTTAACAAGGATTAGAAACAGCCATCAGCAACACCTCATTTACCTTGCTTTGCAAAGTAAATTTTCTCAGACTGAATGAGATTCAACTGTCGATCTGCAAAACTCCTTGCCTCGTTATTAAAAACAAAAACAAAAGAATACAACAAATTGTGTTTTCCCAAATTTGTTTAAGAAGTAATTTTCAGTCGTTTTGCAATTATGTATACAATTTTCAAAACTTTCAAAGTGATTACCAAATACCGGCAGTGACATCTTATTAAATGCAACAAAAAATGCAGATTGACATTGTGGCTGTTACTAGGCATCAGCACAGCTAAAGCATAATCAAGTAGTCATTCCTAATAAACACAATAAATTGTGGTTATTGAATTAAGATGTGTTTAGCATGGTTTGAGTTTCCTCATTAATTATGTTAACATAACCTACTCATCCTTAGTGGAACATAATGACTAGATTTAATTGATGATACAACTGAGCCATTGATCCAACAAATCTTCAAAGTTCAATACTGAAAACGTGTAACGAGTGGCAATACATTTGATAAAACATGTACTGCACAGCCATACACTCAAGTTTTCTCCAAAATGCCAGGATGAAAACGTGTAAAAGTCCTGCTTTGTTTACAACATGTAAACAAATTGAACACATAAAATCAGTTGGCAGCATCTGTTGTCTGAAATGTGTGCAATGCTACTTTTTTCTTAGATTCTCTTTAATGACATCAATCAATCATGGCAGGCAAGTTTAAAATGTGGATTGAAAAATATTTTCTCAGGAGTTGTGCAAAACCTCCATTAGTTAGGAATTCACTCACAATCATGACTCGCACTGTGGCATCAACTTAAAAAAAAAAAAATTAAATCAACTTATTCCAATCTCACTTTTAGTAAAATAAAAATTAGAGTTATTATTAAGTTTGTTGAGGACCTAGTAAAGTCAAAAGAAAGGCCAAGCATAAGTCTGAAAATACAGAAAACTGATCCCCCCTCATTAACTTATTTATTAAATAAATGAATGATTAAGAAAATATTGTTTTTGTAATTTTTATTTGGGGGGTTTGTCATTTAAGACTGCATCATGCATCATCAATGCAATTTAGTTAAGAATGATGTCTGTGATGATTATACTTTTTTGCTTTGTTGTTCCTTTTTGGTGTCCATTATTTTCACTGAAAGATTTTAAATTCACTGAAATAAAAATAAACAGAATGAATAAAATTGTCTCTTTTTCCATTTAAAGCACCATTACTTTGTTACGAATATAGGAAGGTGGTGTTTATGTTGCATAATTAGATATATCAACCAAAAATGGTTACAGGGAAACCAAACTTAATTTGCACTATTCTCTTTTTCTGACCTTCTTTTCTCGGCCTGAATGAGATTCCACACTTTAGATTTTATCTGCACCAGACTTCTTGATTCCAGAACTTTCAATTTTTGTTGTGCATCTTTGCATATTGCTATTGTTGGTGTTTTCCTTAACTGAAAACACTTCCGTAAGCCAGCATGACTGTGCACAGCAGCTATTTCTTCTGCATTCCATGGTTTCTTAACACATGTCGATTTGTTGTTCTTAATGGCAGTTAGTGCCTTGTGAGGGTTAGGATTTGTTGCCTTCTTTACTCCAGCTACTACTATGTTATCTGCATTTTCTTGTACTTCATTCTCTTCAGGAGTATTCCATGGTTAGAAATGTTCTGCAGCACTGATTCTGAGTCCTCAAGCACCACTTCATCTAAAGTTTTACCCTTGTATTCATGTATTTTCCCTTGTTCCAATGCATCAAGTAGTTTGCCAACCTTACCCAGGATCAGTGCCTCATGAGGGAGCCGGTAGTATTCCCTGTGTACAGATACATCATGGCCTAAGTGGTTCGCCAATTGCTCCAACTCATGTTTTTTCAAGTTGAGTAGTTGACTCATAGTGGCAACATGTTTACGCAGTCTTGTTGCGGTCAGTGTTTCAGGATGTTCTGCATTACATTGCTGGGCAAAGAAATGTAAGCAATCACATCCTCTATGTGGTGCAGAGGCATCTGCACTTGACCTTGCAAAGATGTAGGGGTTTTCTGGATTAATACCAACTTCGTCCCTATGTTTGACAAGTAAGTCAACTGATGCCTTGATGTTAGGGGTAAAGAGAAGAGGTACTCCTCTGTCTCTTTTCCCACGTATGTAAACTAAGGTCAGTCTTTCAATTGATAGTTTTTCTGACAGTGACAGGGACTCGACCACTTCACTTTGTGCATCAACTCCCCGGGACTTTTGGTTTTTGTACGTTTGGACCTTTAGAAATTGTGTTTCTCCTGGTCGTCTCCGATTGTATACAATGAGTTGTGCCAAGGGATACTTTGGAAAGCATTGCATATGTTTCCCCTGTAATCCCATTCTCTTTTATTTTGGATTTCATGTCACTTTCAACTTCACACATATGCTTATGCAGACGCATGATGTCCTTCGTAAGTGGAAGCTTTTTAGGCTCGTTCCATTTTGAGTTGGCTGCCTGCCGCAAGGCATGGCTTGACACCCTTGATGGCCATTCCAACTGCATCAGTCTTTTGAACCCTGCAGCCGAACTTCTGTCATTATCAAAGACACCATTCTTAAGAGCTTCTGCATCAACAATTTCAGCCATTCTGTTCAATGTATGGCCATGTTTCCTTGCTAGTGATGGAGTAGAAAACTCAAATGTGGTATCATTAAAATGTGAACACTTCAATGCAGCTTCAACAACCGAGTCAAAATTTCTGGGTTTGACTAAATCTTTGGCAGTGGTAATATGGCTACTAAAGCTGCGTGCAGTGCTCAACAAGCGGGCAGCTTCCCTCATTTTTTGAGATATGTAGTGGTTGCTATTGTTTGTATGCCCAGCTGCAGAGGCATAATGTTAACCCAATTTCAAAATAAGAGGATCATTTCTGATAACCAAAGTCAATTTGTCTTGCTCCATTCCTGCAAGTACACAATTTAAAAACACTGAAGTGTTTGTTGAAGTAGGCATCAGCGCTGCACCTGCTCTCAAATGTCTTGACCTCTTTTTGTTTGGTTTGTGGCTTGGACATTGTTTCTTGTGTCTGTACAAAGCGGTCTTCTTGTACAAGCCCCGGCAATCTGAGCAAAACATGTACTGGTTAAATGTGTGTTTGTCTCCATATTTAGGGCGCTTGTGAACAATAAGTTCACCTTTTTCATTGCCCTCTAACACCCTTTTGTTGTGCTCATAATCACCAGCCTTCCTCAATTGGCTATTAAGTCTCTTCTTGCTTTGCTTTTTTTTTCCAATGCAAAAATTTCACTTACTTCTGATTCTTCTGAGTGCATGTCATCCCAATGTTCACTAATCTTTTTGAAGGGTCTTTCACAATAGAAACAGAAGTGTCTTTTGTCCCATACTCTTTCACCTGTTTTAGATGTGCGAGATGAAGACACAATCCAAGTTGTTTTAGTCTTCTCTTGCTTTTCCTCTGTGCCCTTTTTTTTTTTTTTTTGATAGTCCTTCATCATTGTTTTGTTTACGCTTATTTCCAACAACCTCATCTTCAGTTTCACTGGATCTTGCATCTGAATATTCACTCTCTGAAAAGTCATCTTCACTTGAAGATGGCTCATAATAACTATCATCTGATTCTTCAGACATCTTAGCATTTACACCTATCTTATCTTCATTTGCAATTGGTTGGTCAAATTTGCCAATATCCTCTTCAAAAGAGACTACAACACCACTCCTTTCATCTCTTCCTTCAAATGGATGCTCTATAATGCCATCACTGGTGAGCAATCCCTGGACACATACATTTTCACCATTGACACTGACAATTAACTCTACCTGAGATGGCCTATTACTTTCATTAAATTGATAATCTGCACATGCAACAGGTGGTTCCTTACCAGTAGCAAGATTATCCCTTTTTGAATCTATTTTGACAAAGGAATCTGCATGACTTCCCACCAGACAATTGTCTTGAGTCTCACTTCTGCCTGCATCATTGCTCAACATATTGTCATCAACTGCAGTAGGCAACTCATCCACTTCCTGGGAGAGGCCATCTTGCAATTCTTCAACACTTGTTTGTAAATCCTGTGAAAACAAAAACGGAAATGAAATATTCAAGTAAAGCATAAGTCAAAGTTAAAAACCCTGCTTTTTGAAAAAACGGAAGAAATGTTCAGAGTCAATGGAAGTGTGGTCCTCTTTGCTACAAGTAAACATTAGAAATAAGAACTGGACTGCATTACTAAACTTCTCATTTGGTTTGTAGCGTTAACTCAGTACAGTGTATCGTTTGTCAGACACAATTTATGAGGACCAGTTTCCTGATCAAATAATAAAAACTATAGTAAATGAAGAATGTTGTGGTATGTTAGGTACACAATGTCCAGCTAGGAATAAAAACAGGACCCCTCATTGGAACTAGACTGCATTGCTAAACTTCTCATTTGGTTTGTAGAATAAACTCAGTCCCTCAGTACAGTGTATCGTTTGTCAGACACAATTTGTGAGGACCAGTTTCCTGATCAAATAATAAAAACTCTAGTTAAAGGGACACACCAGTTCATCGTTTACGCTCAATAGTGATAAAGAAAGAAAGACAATCAATTTTAAAATTGTTGTTGTAAAAAAAAATCATCAAAGCGGCCCTTAAATCAGGAAAAAAACAAAACAAAAGAGGTCAAAAGTCAATGCATACGCTTTACCAGCCGTTTTGAGTGTGAAATTTACGCTGCAATGTCGCAAGTAGACTGGTGCTTTGATTGTCAATATTATTATTACTATGTCAAGACATGAGTATCCAGTCTGCATATCCCCGAACTGTTTGTAAACACAGTACGGTCACACAACGATCTTCGCAAACAGCTTTACATTGGTAACCATGGAAAACAAGGTAACCATGGAAACCATGGAAAACGTTCCTTCAAAATCCCAAGATTGTCGTAAAAAAACATAAAGCCAAACAATCCAAAGCTGATAAAACCTCAAGTAAAAAGGATAAAAAACACACTCCCTCTTGCATATTCATAAGCTTGCAGCATGATGGGTCGTGTGGTAGTTCCGAGTAACCTTGTGTGGACTTCGCTCGTCCTTGCTCTATGCTCACACTAGTGACTAGTGTGAGCCAAGTCCACACAACGCTACTCGGAGCTAGGTTGTGGGAGCAAGCCCCGCGCCAAGCCACGGCACGTGGGATATGTGTCGGGGTATGAGTCATGCAATCCCCTCGCACTGGGAACATGGAGCACACTCTCATTGGCCGGACTCTCTGGGTTAAGTTTTTATAAGCACGATATTTCATAATTATGTATAATTTGTATCCATAATATGAATACATGCTCTCTTTTGTCAAATACTCATGAACAATAACTTTGAAATCACAGTTGAATTTGATGCAGTAATTAACTTTTACACGTCTTGAAGTAAGACTACTCAAAAGATCACGTAATTATCCGAACCAAAAAATCGGTTCGGAAAAACCATGTGACCGTACTTTTTTTTCAGGATATTTCATCTCTACTTCTCAAGACCATGTGAAGACCTTGTATTCTAGTTTGAAGCCCAAAATAGCCCAACGAAGCCGGTGTGTACCTTTAATGAAGAATGTTGTGGTATGTTAAGTACACAATGTCCAACTAGGAATAAAAAGGACCACTCATTGGAACTAGACTGCACTACTAAACTTCTCATTTGGTTTGTAGCATAAACGCAGTTCCTCAGTACAGTGTATCGTTTGTCAGACACAATTTGTGAGGACCAGTTTCCCAATAAAATAATAACAAATATAGTAAATGAAGAATGTTGTGGTTTGGTAGGTACACAATGTCCAGCTAGGAAAAAAAAAAAAAACTTTATTGGACTGCATTACTAAACTTCTCATTAGGTTTGTAGCATGAGCTCAGTCTCTCAGTACAATGTATTTTTCAGTCCATGAGGAGTGTACTGTTGGTCAGAGACAAATTGAAAAGTTAGTTTTTCTTAACAAAATAGTCAAAACTATAGCTAGGAAGGGTTGTGTGGTATGTTAGGTACAGAATGTCCAGCTAAGAATTTAAAAAAAACTTTATTGGACTTCATTACCAAACTTCTCATTAGGTGTGTAGTCTAAACTCAGTCTCTCAGTACAGGGTGTTGGGCTATTGTTGGGCAGGTACAATTTGCAAGGATTAGTTTCCTTACAAAATAGCTTGGAAGGATTGTGTGGTATGTTAGGTACACAATGTCCAGCTAAGAAAAAAACAAAAAACATTGGACTTCAATACCAAACTTCTCATTAGGTTTGTAGCATGAGCTCAGTCTCTCAGTACAATGTATTTGTCAGTGGCATAATCTGTTTTGAAAAGGGGGTCGGGGAATGATTCTGAAATTTTGGTATGCCGATCTGAAAAATGTATGCATCATTTTTGTTTGTCTAGGAAGACCTAGGATATGGTAAGAGTGCACACATTTTGAGACAAAGTATTCCCATCATTATGTGCTTAACTTTTTATAAATTTGTAAAATAATCGACAAAATTGTTTCACCACTTGGCTAAATCTGAGGCAGGGAATGATCCTATGGGCCACCCCCCCCCCCTCCCATTCTCCCTAGGATTTATGTACAAGGGCTAGTCAAATGTTGATTTGTTTGATGTTGTTTAGTAATATTTATTTCTTTCTTTTCTTTAAAGGAGACAACTTGGGGCGTTATGTTCCATAGAATTATTTCAAATGAAAATGATTTTAAAGAAAGTGAAAAAATACTATGTCAAAATGTTGACCATAAGCGATGCAAATGGCTTTTTCAATGGGGAAGGCACATACTCTTCTAGTTCATATTGTACACATTCATCACTGAATGCATGTTGATTTGTATAGAAAGTAAAAAAGGTAAATTAAATGATTCACACAAACAAGCTTACTCTATACCTGAAAAGCAACCACTAATTACATTATTCATGGGCCTCTAGAGGAGCTTGGAAAATTGGACAGCAGTTTTATGGCATTCAGTACAGATTGTTTATTCTCATGAAATCATAGCTTTTTAAACTCAGTCTTAACTCAGTCTTCAGTACAGTGTGTTGGGCTATTGTTGGGCAGATACAATTTGTAAAGATTAGTTTCCTTAAAAAATGGTCAAAACTATAGCTAGGAAGGGTTGTGTGGTATGTTAGGTACACAATGTACAGCTAAGAAAAAAACCAAAAACCATTATTTGACTTCAATACCAAACTTCTCATTAGGTTTGTAGCATGAGCTCAGTCTCTCAGTACAATGTATTTTTCAGTCCATGAGGAGTGCACTGTTGGTCAGAGACAAATTGAAAAGTTATTTTTTCTTAGAACTGTTGGTCAGAGACAAATTGAAAAGTTAGTTTTTCTTATCAAAATAGTCAAAACTATAGCTAGGAAGGGTTGTGTGGTATGTTAGGTACACAATGTCCAGCTAAGAATTAAACAAAAACTTTATTGGACTTCATTACCAAACTTCTCATTAGGTGTGTAGTCTAAACTCAGTCTTCATTACAGTGTGTTGGGCTATTGTTGGGCAGATACAATTTGCAAGGATTAGTTTCCTTAAAAAATGGTCAAAACTATAGCTAGGAAGGGTTGTGTAGTATGTTAGGTACACAATGTCCAGCTAAGAATTATAAAAACAACTTTATTGGACTTCAATACCAAACTTCTCATTAGGTTTGTATCATGAGCTCAGTCTCCCAGTCCAATGTATTTTTCAGTCCATGAGGAGCGTACTGTTGGTCAGAGACAAATTGAAAAGTTAGTTTTTCTTAACAAAATAGTCTAAACTATAGCTAGGAAGGGTTGTGTAGTATGTTAGGTACACAAAGTCCAGCTAAGAATTCCAAAAAAAACTTTATTGGACGTCAATACTAAACTTCTCATTAGGTTTGTAGCATGAGCTCAGTCTCTCAGTACAATGTATTTTTCAGTCCATGAGGAGTGTACTGTTGGTCAGAGACAAATTGAAAAGTTAGTTTTTCTTAACAAAATAGTCAAAACTATAGCTAGGAAGGGTTGTGTGGTATGTTAGGTACAGAATGTCCAGCTAAGAATTAAAAAAAAACTTTATTGGACTTCATTACCAAACTTCTCATTAGGTGTGTAGTCTAACTCAGTCTCTCAGTACAGGGTGTTGGGCTATTGTTGGGCAGGTACAATTTGCAAGGATTAGTTTCCTTACAAAATAGCTTGGAAGGATTGTGTGGTATGTTAGGTACACAATGTCCAGCTAAGAAAAAACCAAAAAACATTGGACTTCAATACCAAACTTCTCATTAGGTTTGTAGCATGAGCTCAGTCTCTCAGTACAATGTATTTGTCAGTGGCATAATCTGTTTTGAAAAGGGGGTCGGGGAATGATTCTGAAATTTTGGTATGCCGATCTGAAAAATGTATGCATCATTTTTGTTTGTCTAGGAAGACCTAGGATATGGTAAGAGTGCACACATTTTGAGACAAAGTATTCCCATCATTATGTGCTTAACTTTTTATAAATTTGTAAAATAATCGACAAAATTGTTTCACCACTTGGCTAAATCTGAGGCAGGGAATGATCCTATGGGCCATCCCCCCCCCCTCCCATTCTCCCTAGGATTTATGCCCTTGGTGATGTTGGTCAGACACACTTTGCAAGTATACCTTTCCTTATCAAATAATCAAAGCTATGTAGCTTGGAAGGATTGTGTTGTATGTTTAGTACACAATGTCCAGCTAAGAATAAAAAGAACCCATCATTGGGACTAGACTGCATTACAAAACTTCTCATAAGGTTTGTTGAGCTCCATTTCCCATCAGTACAATTTGCAAGATACTTGTTCACTTTTAAGCAGGTCTTTCCATGAAGAACGAATTTCTTTTTAAAAGCCAGCACTGTTTGCTTACTGGTATTTGTATGAAATTATAAAGGAACATGTGTATCCACTTACTTTGATTAAGGAATCTGCATGACTCCCCACCAGACAATTGTCTTGAGTCTCACTTCTGCCTGCATCATTGCTCAACATAAAATTGTCATCAACTGCAGTAGGCAACTCTTCCACTTCCTGGGAGAGGCCATCTTGCAATTGTTCAACACTTGCTTGTAAATCCTGGGAAAGAATATCAGAAAAATAAACATCAACATTAATTAAACAGTAATCAAAATTAAAACCCTGCTTGTTGCAGAAGTCATACAGTTTAAGACCAAAGTTAAGGTCAAACATCTCTGTGCAAAACCTTTAGCGACTGAAAGAGCTACAATCCTATGCAGTTCTGGGATAAAATGATGAGAAGTTCTTGTGAAATGAAGTTTTTAATATGAAAACCTCAAGTTTGAACTGGAAGTCAAGGTCAAATGGTACATACTCTGTGACGCACCTGCTTAATTTTCAAAGACCTTTCTAATGATGCACAGATTGTAGAATATTGTTTGAATTATTGAGCTACCTTTTTTTCATATAATTACTTTGATTTAAAGCAGTTGAACATCATGATTTTGTGTGCCATCTTCATACTGATCCTCAACTCTCTGATGAGTAGCAAGGCTTTATTTAATTTCATCTGTATTGAGATGAGTTGAGAGGAAGAAGAAGATGAGTACAAAAAAAGAAGAAAAAATATATATATCAAGAGGTGTTGTACTCATATTACATGAACACCTTACCACAAGACTTTTGTGAAGTTGTTCACTAAAATACCTCTTTCCTACCATGTTAACTTTCAACACTAAACAGTTTTGTATTTCATTTGTAGGTAATAATGAACTGTATAATTATGTGTTCATACCTTTTTATTTTTCCAAGGAAGCTTATCTACACCATAGTGGTACAGAATCTCAGAACCCCTCAATATAGGTTTGATTGAGAGAAGGCAAAGTACTGGTGTGTCACCATCCATTACAACTTTCATTCTTGCATTAATTTCTCTGCCCTCTCCATGGTTGACAAGGCGTCCCAATATTTTTCCACTTTGGGGTTCAACTGTGGCATCGATACTGAAAAACAATATTAAAAATAAACACAAGCTAGCTATCAATCTCAATCCCAGATCCAAAAAAATATTAAGGAACAACCCTTCGGACAACACAGTTTGTCAACTGTGCACAATGGACTTTAACCTATTAGAACTTATTTCTTCCAAATTTAGAGTGAACATGGCCTTTAACAATTAACTCTCATTGTCTTTCCATCAACTTGGTTGTGTGACTGCTGTAAATTTCACTGTTGTCCTGAGATCTGATTTTCCAGCAAACTTGCCAGGAAGGCCTTTATGTTTTTTGTTTTCTTTTAAAAGTGAGGAATTCAAAACTTAAATAGCATATAATCTCAATTAATAAACCATTGGTCTGCGCTAAAAAAAAAAAAAAAAACAGTTTTACACTCAGGTACATAGGCTACACTATTAAAACCATCAAAAGCTGTGTTGACATTGGACCATTTGTTTTTAAATATTTATTTAGTTATTATTTATTGACTTTTCTTTCTTTCTTTAGTTAACTTACATGTATTATTTATATATTTGACTTATTTACTGTATTTACGTTTTGAATTTTATCGTTTTATTTATGCTATTATATTAAATAGTCTTTAATTTTATTTATTTTGTTTTTATAATTTTTATAAATATATTTATTATATATATGTATATTATATATATATTTTTTTATTATTTTTTATTATTCAGTATTTTATTATATTTCATTATTATTTTTTTGTGTTTGTTTGGTGGGGGTGGAAACAGAGCAAGTGGGGGGTACATGTATTCTTCCCTTTTTAAGTAAAAAATAAATACATTATTAATGTTAATCCGTAAAAATTAAAGCCAAACTCAGCTTGCTAGTTTGCCAGGCCCAGTTCCGACCAGTTACAATGTGCATATAAGTGATGCACACGGTCATGTGACATGCACTTCTAATCCATTTGTGTAATCAATGTGCTACTCAGGGGTCGATTTCACAAAACTCTTCCTAACTTAGGACTAGTCCTAAGCAATGCTAAGAGATAGGACTAGTCCTAAGTTAAGACGAGTTACTCATCCTAACTTCAGACTAGTCTTATCTCTTTGTGAAATCGGCCCCTGGCATGGAATTTTTCACATTATTACTATTCCTCAATATATTAAAGCAGACTTAAGAATTGATTTGAAATATTGAAATTGGTAATTGGCCTTTACACTCACTTAACTTAACAGTATTTTTGTCTCCCACTGGTAAAAAAATATCGGTACACACTTTCTAGTGTTTCTTCTCTGATGTCTCCCTCCTCAGAAGAAATCAACTCTCCATCATATTGCAGCAAAAACTCGCCTGCAGGAATATTTGTTGCAGCAAAAACTCCTCGCCCTGTTAAAATATGTAAAACAAATCAATTCAGTAAAAAAAAATGTTTAGGTTTGGGTGTCAACATTATACAAAATTATGGTTAAACAAAATGAAAACTGTAAGAAAAACTAGTATTAGTAAAGTAAGGGGAGTTTTCTGTCTTAATTAACCATGTATGCCATTCCCATTGGCATTGCCATTGGCTATGTTGGCATTGTCAACTACAGTAGTATTAATAAAAACAACATGAAAATGATTAAGCCTTGGGCCAAGGCCTACTTAACTGTCTGTAGAGTGTAGTGTTGGTTACTTCCACTTTTTTATGCGACCTCAAACATGAAGACACAAAAATATTATTGGGCATAGGCTACAATTCAGGACTAATTGGAACGCCAGCAAAGCAAACACTAATGTATAAGTAGGCCTAGGTCATTTAGGTAGTGTAGTACTCAGGTTGTAGTAAGTATGATGTGCTGTTTTTATGAGATCGATGGTTAAAAATAGTATTATAGCGTTACAGACTATACCGTTACTAGGGCCAGGCCTACCTTTTTCCAGTGTTTCACGGACGATAAAAAGTCCATCCCGGTCACCATCTCGCCTGATAAACTCCAAACACAATTCATCCTGTGATCGAGGTTTTACACGCTTTGGCCTCACCATTTTGCAGGCTTTGAAATCATTAAGAAAGAAACAGTTTAGAAGAAAATATATCGAAGCCAGGCGCAAGCGAGCCAGAATAAGACATGTACAGTAATCAGTATGTAGTCCGCTAAACTTCGGTAATGTACTTGTAGTTGTACATGTACAGTCAGCTAGCTAGAGATAGATATAGACGCGGTGCATTTTAGCGCGCGCCCGCCGCCAACTTAAGGAGTTTATGAGCATGCGTAAAACAAATGCCCATACGTCATGTTTTTCTAAAGAGTTCTAGGGTCATGTCAACTAATGGCATGGCAGCCATGTGTCCGAATTGGAATCACTTGTTTTTGTGATTGGAAATATCTTGACATTTGTCAATATATTATCATCATCTTGTTAATAAATTAATAATAAAAAAAAACACTTACAACTGAAAATACAAAGAAAAGAATTTCAACTTAAATACAGAATGTAGTTTATTCATTATTTAACTCCATGATACCAAGAAAGGAACATTACAAAACTTAGGCAAACAGAAGTGGAACATACATTTTCAACTTGTTCTACACTAACTCTGATCTTAAGAACCCTCATAAAGGTATTTTATATTTTATTCACATTTTTATTGAACTTAACTAATTTTGTACTAAACAAAAGTCATTTTGATGTTAGAATGTTTTAGCCTGATAAATTCCAGTACCCCATCTACACATTTGAGACCCCAGGATTGTACCAGAAAGTGTATCTTGAAAATGTCTTCCAGAGCCTACACGATTCAAATTAAAATCTGTGGTTATTCGAGCAACTGTACTCTTTAAATGTCATCTTGATTTGAGAATGTTTAAGCCTGATTTAAGAATGTCTTGTAGCAATGAACTGATAGAATCAAGTCACCCACCTCATACATTTGAGACCCCAGGATTGTACACAATGCACTCACCCATCCCCAAATGAATAAGTCCCAGGATCTTGAAAACCTATCTTACCAGAGCGTACACAATTAAAATTAAAATCTGTGGTTATTTGAGCAACTGTACTCTTTAATAGTCATCTTGATTTGAGAATGTTTTAGCCTGATTTAAGAATGTCTTGTAGCACTGAACTGATAAAATCCAGTCACCCACCTCATACATTTGAGACCCCAGGATTGTACACAATACACTCACCCATCCCCAAATGAATAAGTCCCAGGATCTTGAAAATCTATCTTACCAGAGCCTACACAATTAAAATTAAAATCTGTGGTTATTTGAGCAACTGTACTCTTTAATAGTCATCTTGATTTGAGAATGTTTTAGCCTGATTTAAGAATGTCTTGTAGCAATGAACTGATAGAATCCAGTCACCCACCTCATACATTTGAGACCCCAGGATTGTACACAATGCACTCACCCATCCCCAAATGAATAAGTCCCAGGATCTTGAAAATCTATCTTACCAGAGCGTACACAATTAAAATTAAAATCTGTGGTTATTTGAGCAACTGTACTCTTTAATAGCTACTTGATTTGAGAATGTTTTAGCCTGATTTAAGAATGTCTTGTTGCACTGAACTGATAACATCCAGTCACCCACCTCATACATTTGAGACCCCAGGTTTGTACACAATGCACTCACCCATCCCCAAATGAATAAGTCCCAGGATCTTGAAAATCTATCTTACCAGAGCGTACACAACTAAAATTAAAATCTGTGGTTATTTGAGCAACTGTACTCTTTAATAGTCATCTTGATTTGAGAATGTTTTAGCCTGATTTAAGAATGTCTTGTAGCACTGAACTGATAAAATCCAGTCACCCACCTCATACATTTGAGACCCCAGGATTGTACACAATGCACTCACCCATCCCCAAATGAATAAGTCCCAGGATCTTGAAAATCTATCTTACCAGAGCCTACACAATTAAAATTAAAATCTGTGGTTATTTGAGCAACTGTACTCTTTAGTAGTCATCTTGATTTGAGAATGTTTTAGCCTGATTTAAGAATGTCTTGTTGCACTGAACTGATAAAATCCAGTCACCCACCTCATACATTTGAGACCCCAGGATTGTACACAATGCACTCACCCATCCCCAAATGAATAAGTCCCAGGATCTTGAAAATCTATCTTACCAGAGCCTACACAATTAAAATTAAAATCTGTGGTTATTTCAGCAACTGTACTCTTTAATAGTCATCTTGATTTGAGAATGTTTTAGCCTGATTTAAGAATGTCTTGTAGCACTGAACTGATAAAATCCAGTCACCCACCTCATACATTTGAGACCCCAGGATTGTACACAATGCACTCACCCATCCCCAAATGAATAAGTCCCAGGATCTTGAAAATCTATCTTACCAGAGCCTACACAATTAAAATTAAAATCTGTGGTTATTTGAGCAACTGTACTCTTTAAATGTCATCTTGATTGGAGAATGTTTTAGCCTGATAAATTCCTGTGATTTACATTAATAAGTATTTTGTAAATACAAAAAAACAACAGTTAGAAATCAAATGGCATAATTGTCTGAAAAGACTCCGAACTAGAAATAAAAGAGAGAACCTTTACAAGTTAAAATCAAGAAAAAGTTTATATTTCATTATGATGTTTATAGTTTTTATCCTATTAGATCCTTCTAGTTTGTGAAATCACTGCTTAAAATCAAATGTGTCATTTGCAATGGTAGCAGTAAAAAAAAGGTTGGCAAATGTCAATGAAAATGCATACTGTATGAATTTAAAAACACTACCCTAGACCCCAATACTGTCTGACACAAAATATGTTTTTGCTCCTCATTTCCTATACTTAATACAGATAACTTTCAGCCCTAATTCTTTGGAATGTCAACAAATTGTTAGTCTGCATTCTGCTGCATACTATGTGTGACACATGTTACAATGTTCCCTTTTCTGGGGTGGCTCTAGGTTTCACACGTTGTGCAACACAATAGCATAGTACAAGGCATAGCAAACTGCTGTTATATAAGACACAGTGACTGTTCAATAAAAATCTAAAGAGATATTGACACAAACCATCAAAATAATAAATATGTTATTAAACAACTTGATTGATTTGGTTTTAAATGTAACTTCAAATCCCTGAAACTTGTTATCAGTGAATAAAAACAGTTCTTATTTGCAATACACACCATAGGTTTTTACATTTGAAGTGGCATATGCCTTGTCATTATATAGGTATGTACCCAAAAACATGGGCAGCATCACATCAATAAATATCATGAAGTTGTTTACAATGACCAGAAAAGTGATTGATTGCATACTCATTGGAACAGCAACCAGCCAACTACATTTCTGACAAAGATAAGTTTGCTATTCTAACACAGTAGGCAATTGGTTCATGAATGTAAGAAAGAATTACAAATGTTGCTACATGTACTCAGATAAAGTGCATTTTGCATCAAATTTTTGTTAACTCTTTGATGTCAATACTTATGATGTGTTTTTACAAGTCATCACTTTCTCTTTACCACAGGACAAGTTATCAATGACGTGTGAAGTGGAAATATCATTCTCAACTGTAGTTTTAAACAGAGACAGTTGGGTCTGTCAACACCAATGCATACATTAGGGGAGCATTTTTGGGTTGTACTAAATAATGATAATAAAATAATAAAGTATTTCACTGATTTCTTTTGCTGTGCCCATTCAAAAGCCTTTTAGGATTGTACTTTACAAAAATTAAGACAAAGATGCAAGTCTTCATGAAATTAATGGAGATAGTCTTAAGATTGTATTGTTTGTCACAGGGACAGAAATAATTTCATCAGAGGATTTAAAGTTTTACTAATTATTTGTTGTCCCACTCACACGTTGATTCTTCATCCTTATAGAGATTTGGGATACTTACAAGTAAAAACTAAGACATTCTCTGATTATTAAAATGTAATGTACATCACTTGGACAGACGTTTGTCCTCATTGTCTGTCCGTGTGACGCAAGTTGTAATTGTCTAAATACCCCAAAAGAATGACTCATTTTTGTTTCTACCATTATGGAAACTAAAGGGTGCAAGTAAACAATATTAGTAATTTCACTGTTGCTTTTACAGCCCATCCTGTCTGTCCAAGTGACGTACCTTATCCTTTTTTAATTGCCTTGTAACTCATTATTTAATCTCACTTTCTCCTTTATTTTAGGGTAAGAACAGTCATCAATAGTGTAACCATGAACTGGATATTTTTGTTTTTAACTCACTCTCCCATGCCTGACTAAAAAAAGATCAGTTGTATGCGTTAGTGTGGACAGACCCACTTACCAGTACTTCATCGCTGAGACTGTGACCTCTGACCCTTTAACCCCAAACCCCAAACTGCCTGTTGCTAATGGCAACCCTCACTTACTTAAGGTACCAAAAATAAAATTCTCACATTGGGTCAAAAACAAACCCCAACTTTCCTTTTCCAAAGGGCACTACTGAACTACTGAAGTCCCAACTTCGCATCTTAAGTTATCAACCAGAAGACAAATTATCAAAACGCTTGTCCGTATGAGTGGATGCAATAGAAATTGACACTTGATAGTATCTCTGTAGCCTTCTGGGCTGAAGGGTGTTCAGTATAAAATTGTTATTAAACAAAATTATAAACAGCATGTTGTCTAAAGACTGTTGATGACGAAGATTGGCACTGTAGACGTCCTATGATGTGTCCTATTTCCCCGAGCAGTTGAAAGACCTCTCAAAAGATCCTTCTAAAATCTATATACACAAACATGTAGAATGAAAGAAATATAAAAAAAATAAAAAAAGGGGGAATACTTGAAACAGAACAAATGATCAAGTACAATTTGAAGGATTGCATGGAGGGTAGTCAATAAGAGAAAGGTTTGCGGCAGTATCATGTAGTAAGAATCTCTTTTTTATAACTATGTTCCATTAGAAGGAACCAGTGGTAATTTGAACAGTTTGCTCTGCTTGTTATCAGGAGACTACTGCATTTATATACTTGGGTGCAATGAACTTTGGAGCTGCTTGGTTCTAGTGTATCCCGCACACAGGGGAACAGTTGTTACCCCTCCCACATGTGTATCAGGGTAGTGATTGAGCTCTTGAAAATGACAGGTAGACAGATATCACTGATGTACAGGCTAATGTCCTGGAGTTCTGTATCATTCTTGAGAATATCTATGGCCTCTCTGATATGTTTAGGGTGCTGGATACAAATGACCCAGGCCCAGTTGGAATCCAGAAGTTTCCAAACATTGGGTCAACTGTTTCCTTCTGTAAAAACATTCTGTACTAAAAAGAAAGAAGCTAATTAATACATGGAGCTATCACAAACCTTCCTCATATAAAGCAATTCTTAGTCTTATTTCCAAAAGTTGCAAATAAGATTTGTGTACAATGATGTATTTTCTGTGTAAGTATTATTGTTATTTAAATTGATGAAAGCAGTGTTCTTGCCTATCAACAGATCTTTGTGAGCAAACCTACCCGACCAAAATATTCTGAAGTTGTCAAAATGCATTTTCAAGCACACAGGCATAAACCCTGTGGAAAACTCACCTTGTTGAGTCTATAGTCCAGGAGATTGTATTCACAAAACTTTAAATACAACGGATCAGTCTCATATTGATAAAATACACGTGGCTTTGAACCCTTAGTTGAGTTACATGTAGACTTGTCAGGTGCAGGTGATGAGGCAGAGTAAGTTTTGGGTGAAGTTTGAGGCGTCTTCTCAATGGATGTCTCAGTAACTTCATTTGATGCATTACTGTCAGCTCCACTGGACTCCAGTGGAGGAGGTGCGAGTTTCTTTGCTTTTTGCCGTGCTTTCCTATTGCGTCTGTATGAGGTTAGATTTGTCTTTAAATGATGACCCATTCTCTAAACAAAATTAAAGCTGTGAAGAAAAACAAATTTAATGAAGCAAATTTATTCAAATAACAAAATAACAACGAAACTATTAACTTTAAATATTTATCTGATGGTGCATTACTGATACTAAAGTCAGAACACTAACAAAAACGTTTGGCATTTTTAAAACCAAAATTTGGTTCAGAAAAGTTGTGTATTCTTATATGTGCAGAATAGAGGAAATTTAAGTAAAAATTATTGCGCAGAACTTCAAGATCTATTTTTTTTTACAATTAATTGTGTTTGCTTCATATTGTAGTTTTGTATTTTTATTTTGTGTGTGTTAAGTAGGTCATCTGTATCCAAAATAAAACTTGAAGTTGATACTCGGGGCCTGAAAAACTCGGAAGGGAGGGGGGGGGGGTCTGTACAAAAATAGTATTAGGCCTAGGCTTATTTGGTCATGAAGGTTGTTACTTTGTTAGTTGGTTTTGCACACCACAAGACAAGCTCACACTCATGTTATCTGGTCATTGACAATGTTGAATGTTTATTTCAATTTTAAGAGCAGTTTTGGAAAGTAAAGGAACAATCGTTGCTCTTTTTTCCTTGTGGCGTTTTCGAATAAGTGTTTTGGAAATTCCACCAGGTTTGGTGGCCTATATATATAACGTAATTGTTTGTCTTGCTAAAGACCTAATCCATGAATCAAAGTTAAGAAATAGTTAACACCCGATATGCCGATATGGCTGACACTGCCGACATGTACGTATGGAGCTGGGTATTACGCCTTTCATTCAATGATTCAAGTCTAAAAAAATTCAAGTGATCAAGATAAGACAAAATATTCGAATAAGCAATAATACGCAAAGCCCTTTTTTGAACTTTTTCAATATTATAAGCTTGTATTTCAGCATAATACAACTCTCTTTGGATGTTTCTGCGTTTGGCCTTGTTTTTAAAGAAGAAAAAAAAACTTCATTTAAACTAGAAAGAATAGTACATTAAACTATTACCTCTCTCTTCAAATAATACTGTAAAACACCAATTTATTGTTTAATATAACAAAGTACAAAATATTATACAAGGAGTAAGTACGGAGGTTGGCCCAATATAGTCACTCCTGTTGCATCAACAACCTGTAGATCAATACCACTCGTCAAGGTTCTTCACCATTCTAGATGTTATGTTCACTTGGCACCACCCGCTCCTCGCTTGATTAATTTGTCTCTCTGTGTATCAATACTTCTAGCCACAATTTAACAGTTGCATCAGTAGTTTTTTTAATGACACGTCAGCATCGGGTTTTATAGTAAAATTGCTTAATACCCATAGCTTCAGGTACCGGAGATACTGAAAGCGCTATAAACCCAGACCGGTTCCCATATTACCTTTCTAGTCTGAACTATTACAAGTCTAGAAATAAAATACTACTTTCCAACTAACTCTCTGCCAGATTGTGTTACCTGATTTGAACCTTCGACTTTGGAATTGACATGAAGGTCCTTACCAACTTAGCCAATCAAGCAGTTGTTGGTAGTCTAACTTCTTCGCCAATGTCGGTATTCCCGATTGAATAAATTCCACTTACTTAATGTTCTTAAGCATTTGCACCATAACGGTTTAACTGCATGGGTATACTCAAATTGTCATTGTTACAAGTTTATTTGCAAATCACGTTAATGAGATGATCAACCCATGACTAAGTTGCCCAATTGATAGAACATCTGTACGTAAGCCAGTTAGTTCCAGTTAGAAATCCCAATGAACTTTAGTCTGCTTGCAAATTAATTTGTTTTATCTTCCAGTACGCGCTGATTCACCAATCAGATGCTCGAACTACTAGGGGGATAAATACATAATCTATGGCCTTTGTTTTATATCCTACTTCCTCTGTTTTTATTACACAGTGCGTATTTCGGCTTAGTTGGATATGGGACGCAGAAGCGCTATATTTTTCAGTATTCCACTCGCGCTTGTGTGTTAACTTATAATTATCTTCCACTACGCGCTAATCCACCAATCCGATGCTCGAACTATTAGAGAGTTTTATATGTTTATAACTTAACTTCAGAAATCGCTTTTTGTTATAAAAGTCGTGTTCCATTAGTATGCCCTTGTAGAACCAATATCTGTAAAAATCACACAGTGCAATAACAGCAGCGTAAAGAATTATATAACAAATGATACAGGAGTTTGAAGATTGGTTTACCCAACATCAGCTTCTCATGTTTCAACATGGACATCAACCACTCTAATGTAAAGTCTTTTGCAAACATAGTATTTGACTCTTTCTTTTCCTTTGTTTTAAGAACGGGATTTGAACCACTGACTTTCGGTTTGTCAGCCACAAATAAGTGACAGGTTCAAATTCCAAACTAGTTATCTTGTCATTATATTCAACCAAGTGTTTCCCGGGTTGCATCAAATAAACTATACATCAACCGCTACCGGTAGATCAATATCGCTCTTCAAGATTCTTGACTTTTCTGTTTGTTAATATCGCTTTGATGCACACACTCGTCGCATGAGAACTCTCTCACTTTTCTATCAATATTTCTAGCCCCAATGATTTCTGAACTAGTGCTTCAGTAGCCTCAAATTACACGTCAGTAACGGTATCTGTTTGCTCTCTACACAATAAATGTTAAATGACACGTCATCAACGGTTATTGATGTCAGTTTGCTCTCTCCGACGCCCTGTTTTCTGGAACTAGACAAATCAATTAGACATGCCTGCCTTCTTATAAGTAGTTTTGAATCATCCAATAGTTCAAAACAAACTTTAATTGTACCACAGAAATTACCACCAAACATTTTGCCTGTTGTTAAAATGGTTACTTACCAAACTTAAATTTGCACTCCGAACTGTCTTACCAACTGAGTTAACAAGTTTTATTGCAAAACTAACCTATGTCTGAGTGTTTCAATATTTCTAGCCACAATTTATGTTCATTACATTGTAGTTATATTTTCAATACATGTAATGATTATTTTCATTACTTGTATTTAACGTTTCAAAACATTTAACTATATATTCATTGCATGTATTTATATTTTCAATACATGTTTTTTTTATTTTCACACGGAGCTCTGCCATATTGCGCGGTCGGCCAACCCGGTGGGGCACCAACTACATGTACATGTGTTGAAAATATAAATACATGCATTGGAAATATAAATACATGTAATGAAAATATAATAACATGTATTGCAAATAAAAATATATGTCATGAAAATATAAAAAAAAACGTTTTGAACATATAAATACATTTTTTCATGTAGAAATTTGTCTGCGGAGTGTAGGTTTCTCGTGTTGGAATATGTAGCTCCATAAAATCACGTATACACAAGATAATGACCATTCATCGCCTTAAACACTAGCAAGCCAAAGTTCTGCAACGTGTGCATTGATATGCTTGCGGACCATACCAATGTTGACAGAAATGTTGCTAGTATTAAGTCTCGTTTAAATTTGGTTTGTTTGTGAGAAGCAACAAGGGCTTGTAATGGAGGTAAGTCCCGTACTCAAGCATGTCATGACCGCTTACAGTCGTGTCTTACAGTTAACACGGTTCCTGGAAAACCCTAATATTAAATACTTAAAGTCACCTGAAAGTGGTATTTTTTCAAAATAAAGCTTTTGTCACATGTGTTTTGATGAGTGGAATGTGAATAAACAGTTAACTAAGGTTTTAAAAAATCAGTTCTTATGTTATTTACAATATTTAAGAGTAGACCCCGACCCCAGAGGGCGCTGTTCGTGACGTCAATCGAGGCAGACTTTGCCTGTAATGCCTAGAGTAAACACAATTGCAAAGTACATGTACGGACCAAGTCGTGAGTTTGTACGTTTCAACAACAACAAATTGTTTTTTCCGGCAATGCCGGCCAGGTGTATTGCTGCTGAATGCAGAAAAACACTTTTTGGAATGTACCAACTCACGACTTGGACGTGCATGTACTTTGCACGTGTTTACTATACGCATTGCAGGCAAAGTCTGCCTCGATTGACGTCACAAAAGGGGTAGGCGTAGTCAGCCCCCCAAGCAACTTTATATATTTTTTAAACATATAAATCGTGACAAACAATTACTAAAACAAAATTATTGTTCGTAAGCATATACTCTTATGTTTGAAAGAAGAAAAAATATATATTTCCAGGTGACTTTAATGTTGAGAACATAAACAGACAAAGGGAACCCCGAGTGATGAGTGGTGATCGTATACTGTGTATAGAAAGTCCAATCATCTATTTTAAGTGAATGTTAAGAATTTCAACTAGAACATAATCATACATTCAAAATACAATGTTAATTTGTCTTTAGTAATCCTTGAATTGACTGACAGTAAGATGATAGTTCATCATTTTGGACCACCACCTGATGGTTATACTCCTGGTCAACACTGGGTCACACAAGTCATGAAACAGGTACCAAAACGGAATCGATGCCAGTCCACTAAAAAAGGTAAGCAAAAACGTTGTTTTAAGTTTATTGTTTAACTATTGAACTCTAAAGGGTTATTATTTAAATACAGTACAATAGGCTCTACAAGTCTCAAGTAATAGCGTAAGATACAACCTCGCATCATATGCGCTGCAGCGATGTGTATAGTCCACGGTGTACTAAAAAAGACAGACAATCACTCCAGAGGCAAACAACATGAGTGGGATTCAAACCCTTGACCCTTGACTATTCTAGAAAATATTGTTTTCAGAACCAGACCGCCGAGCTACTCCAGTGACGAGTAAGTTCGGATCATTCTAGCACAGGCTACCGACATACTTGTCCCACAAATGTTTGTCGTCTTCCGGAAATGGTGTATGCCGGGGAAATACAAATAGTTATATTCAGTGAAGGGAAATGTTTTTGAACAAAAGTCTTTTAACCGATAGTTTTGTGTGTTAGGTGAAATCTGAAATCATACAAGTAGCCCCGTGTAAACAGAGCTGGAGGTGAGAACATTATGACCACACAAAAAACGTTTTTGATCGAAAAAACATAATTGTTATGTGCATCATATGAATGTGTTTTTTTAGGACAAGCACAGATATAGTAAAACCGGGACGCACTCAACACGTTTTATAAAAGGCTAGGTAAAGTATTATACAAATATTTCCTTTTAAACGGAGAGGCATGTATTAATTGAATCCAAAGCGAAAAACGTACCGTATAAAGTTCTTAATTTAGGGGGGGGGGGGGGGGGGGCGCAAGGCGAAACAGGTGTTATAAAGTACTAAAGCGGAAATAATACAGGAGCGAGAAATTCTCAACCAAATCCAGTGTCAGGGAGGGTGGAGGTGTTTGGAATGGAAAAGGAAAACATGTTATTGGTGTGGTCTCTCACTGTTGGAGTCATTGATAACATAATCATATAAAAAAAATTAAAAAAAAACATTCACTTGACCAGTTTATCTCATAGTTTATCTCCCAATCATGGAGGAATGTCCCGATCAACACCCATCTCTGGACGTCCCCAGCAGGAGTCTTCCTGTGTCCATGTACTGTACTGTAGTATAGGTATCTTTAACCGCCTGGCTGCAGATCATTATAAAATTGTTAAACCGTACCACGTTTTAATAAGAACCAAGCTTTAGTGCAGTGGCTATGGGAAACAATAAATTCACAATACCCAAAGGCATGGGGACAACTTGAGTGACTGGTCTCACTTCATTGATCATCTGTATGTCTTTATCTTCTAGAATTTGGAAATCTCCAGTTCAAATACTCATACAACAACTAGTGATTTCCTTTTCCAAACTCAATCTGTAAATCTACCGTATCTAACGTTTAAACTTCTCCTCTGAACAAAGCTAACTTCTCCTTTGAACAAAGGGGCAAAATTTCATTCCCTGAACTATATGCACACAAAGACACACCAACCATGGCCAAACAAAAGCGAATATGTGAGAAATCCGAGTAGGGTAACTTGTCAAACAAAATGAGAGTATTTTGTCACAATTTCATAGAGCAATCATGAAATTCAGAAAAATTATCGGTACAGACTCGTATTAGTTGTTCAAAAAACATTTTAAAATATTTGTATTCCCACACCATTTCTGGAGGACGACAACCAATTGGGACATGGATCCCCTTCCGCACCCTCTCCTACCCCGTTGTTATTTTACATTTTAGAAACAGCTAGCTAGTTTGATGTTTGTTGCGTCCCCCTGACATAGTTACACAATGGGACTCTTCTATGAATGTATGGCAAGTCAGTCAAAGAAACTGGTGAGTGGCGTATCTGCAAACAAAGGTTTTGAAATAGGCTTGCACCGGACGCAAAATACCATCACCGATTATTATTTGCCTCTTTGGCGTGGCGCCAACGCCAAAGAGGCAAATAATCATCGGTGATACTTGGCGTAAAATGTGTCACTGACCTCATTACTATAATATGCGATGAGTTCCCACGGTCAACTCATTACCATATTGCCCGCGAAAGACGAGACATGTTTACATCACACACCACCACCACGGACGCTCAGTGAGCATGATAGGGTCCAAAGGTTGTGATAAGAGAAGTGCGTGATTGGACGTCAAAATGAATAATTAATTTACTTCACATCCTGTGTTGTCTGATGTCTGACGAAAGATATACATATTCATGAGCTGCATACTAGCATATCAAAGAGCCCTCCCCCTTAATTTCCTCGTGTGAAAAGGCCTAAAGATACCCTAACCCACACCCTCTCCTACCGATTTGTTATTATTATTGTTTTTTTTTTAGAAAGTGCTAATTAATTTGATGGTTGTTGCGTTCCCCCTTACATAGTTAGAAAATGGTACTCTTCTAAAAATGTTTGGCACGTCAGTCAACCCGCTGGTGAGTGTAATTTATTCCTCCATGTTGATGTGAACTAGAAAATAACAACAATTAATATCCACAATCTACACAATCATAGGTTTTGAAGTAGGCCTGCACCGACCGGACGCACAATTCGGATATCCCAAAATTCCACCATCGATCCCTAAAGTTGACCGATTGCAAAAAGCCATCACCGATCACTAAAGTTGACCGATTGCAAAAAGCCATCACCGATCACTAAAGTTGACCGATTGCAAAAAGCCATCACCGATCACTAAAGTTGACCGATTGCAAAAAGCCATCACCGATCACTAAAGTTGACCGATTGCAAAAAGCCATCACCGATCCCTAAAGTTGACCGATTGCAAAAAGCCATCACCGGTCGTGAATATGCATGACCGATCGCTAATACCATCACCGATCATGAATATGCATGACCGATCGCTAAAATGGACCACCGATCGTGTTTTATCACCGATTGCTAAAGTTGATCACCGATCGCATAGGACCACCACCGATGACAAATTTTTTCACCGGTTCAAACGACCATCACCGATGATTAAATGCCTCTTTGGCGTTCCATATGATAGTAACCCCATTTCGACAGTGTGTTCATCATGGTTGATGGAATCAAAAAACATGCATCACGAATTATGTATTTTCCCCATTGGTGGTGCTTACATAGTTTACACGTTCAACGTGTAGTGTGCGCGGTGCAGAGTCACGCTCCAGTGCACTAGGGCGCGCTACGTAGCTTCGTGTAAAGTCCGTGATTAAAGGCAGTGGACACTATTGGTAATTACTCAAAATAATTGTTGGCATAAAACCTTTCTTGGTGACGAGTAATGGGGAGAGGTTGATGGTATAACACATTGTGAGAAACGGCTCCCTCTGAAGTGCCAACGTTTTCGAGAAAGAAGTAATTTTCCACGAATTTGATTTTGAGACCTCAGATTTAGAACTTGAGGTCTCGAAATCAACCATCTAAACGCAAACAACTTCGTGTGACAATGGTGTTTTTTTCTTTAATTATTATCTCGAAAGTTTGACGACCAATTGAGCTCAGATTTTAACAGGTTTCTTATTTTATGCATTTGTTGAGATACACCAACTGTGAATGCTAGACTTTGACAATTACCAATAGTGTCCACGACCTTTAAGGCGTTTTGAATCATACATTTCCACCGTCGGTTTAATAGTTCATCTCTTCTACAGTCTAAAGTTCATATTATTTCCTCAACCGCATAAGCTTAATTGACAACATATGAAAGGGCTGCAGTACCTCACAAAAATGTATTGGTTGGTGACCCTTTCTTGACATTGGTACCTCTTTAAACCGGAAGTGCCTGTAAAATGCTTGTGAAAGGCGTTTGTAATGGCTTTAATGTTGAAATGAAGACCATTCGATACTTTTACATATTTAAAACAAAAAATACCTTGTTAATGTGCTTGGCGTAACAACTTTAGTAACTATTGTAATGCACATCTGAAAAGAAAGAAAACAAAACAATGTTTAGGAGATCACTTCACGACACTGTCTAAGTAAAAATAAATGTTTCAGTTGTCTTGCCCCAAAACACAAAGCCATTACTGTCGGTTTCCTTTTTTGGAAACACCTTCCTGCGTACGTATAAATGCGCCATACTTTTGACCGTGTGAGGGCGCTTTCAAACGTTTAACTTCTGGTGTATAATAATTCATACCCAAAACATTCACCACGGCCAACATTACCTTTGAAGACACTGGACACTATTGGTAATTGTCAAAGACGAGTCTTCGCACTTGGTGTATCTCAACATGTGCATACAAATAATAAAAAAACACTGTTGAAATTTGAGCTCAATTAGTCGTTTACGTTGTGAGATAACTATACAAGGAAAAACACCCTTGTCACACGTAGTTGTGTCTCGAAATTAAAGTCGTAGACTAAAATTACTTCTTTCTCGAAAACAACGTTACTTCAGAGAGCCGTTTCTCACAATGTTTTATATTATCAACCTATCCCATTTCTCGTTACCAAGAAAAGTTTTATGCTAATAGTTTTTGAGTAATTACCAATAGTGTCCACTGCCTTTGAAGGAGCCGTATTACCTCTGAAGCAACTTAAAAACTAAGGCGCAACAACATAAACATAAAGCCGATACAAACTGTGCAGGACGAATCGAATATACATCCGTATTGTGTAAGACAACACCATCAAGCGCGCCCCTTGCTTTCAAAAACATTGCGCATTGAACGGTTCCAAACCATGTGTAATTTAACATACAATGCAAAACGAGTGTATGATTTCTCAAACTAACCTACAGATCTCCTCGAGAAGCACTTAATTCTCAACCGATCGCTTCGCCGAGACGGCAATCCTGGACAATGCAACTCTACTACGGTCAACAGCACCGAGTATGACGTCAGAGGGAACCTTGACCTTGTGAAGATGGTTCCTGGTCCTGATGTAGCTGGTCACGCATGCGCAGTGTATGCTGAGGTCGGTTCATACCTCGATCTTGGCGACTTCAATAATACCTGTATCTCTGACCCGGGTCTCTGTAAATCTATGACGTGGTCTTTATGGCTCAAGATATATACGTCAAAAGGTTTCACTGGTGAGCGTTACTACATCAGCTCAGGGGGACAAACCGGTAAAGCCAGGGGTGTTGCGTTTTTGTACAAAAGCGAAACAAATAAGTTTGAATTGAATGTGCGTACGGCCACATTCATAATGGGCAACAAATACCAACAGTCACAGATCCCATTACAGAGTTGGTTTCACTTGGCGCTAACGATTGAAATGAATGTGTTGAAGCTTTACGTTGATGGGGAACTTATGAATGGGAATAACATCAACACCCAGGGTGGTAGTAGTGTTGATGGTTGCACTAGGCTGTACTTGGGTATGACCAACACATGTAGGCAAGCATACAAATCTGATACGTACAGTGGTTCAGCTGCGTACAGCAATCTCATGGTTTTTGATCGCCTCCTCAACCAGGAGGAGGTCAAGAACCTGAACAATTAAAGGAAAGGAACACGTTTGGTAATAACTCAAAACAATTACATGTATTAACCTACAAACTGACGTGGTAATGAGCATTGTAAGAGCTGTTGATAGTATAAAACATTGTGAGAAACGGCTCCCTCTGAAGTAGCATAAGTTTTGAGAAAGAGGTAATTTCCCCTTAAAATAATAAAAGACTTCTAGCCAGAGGTCTTTTATTCCTATCTGAAAGCAAACAAATTCGTCCAACAAAGGTGTTTTTTTTCTTTCATCATTTTCTCGCGACTTCGATGACAAATTTAGCCAATATGTTCACAGGCTTGTTATTTTATGCTTATGTTGAGATACACCAAGTAAGTAAAAAGACTGGTCTTTGACAATTTACCAATACAAAAGTGTTCAGTGAGTTTAATAGTCAACTAAATTAGCATAGATCTTTTGTTTACATGAATAATTTTTTTATTTATTTATGATCCACTATTAGATGTACAGATCTAAAACAATTATTTAACGACGAACAGGTATTGGTGCAAGACGTTTCTTGTTTTCCAGTCACGTACAGCACAGCCAACTCGCCAACACCGCCCGCATCGACCGCCCGTACAATACCCACCTGACTTTAGCCCATTCAACGCCTTCGCTCGTCCCCAGCGGCCAGTCTATCCAGGACCGCTGGGATGGGCTAATCGCTTGCACAGATTCTTGTTATGGGCTGCGTCGTTTAGCTTCCCTGGGTCGACCCGGTACGTTCGAATAGCTTAGACGAGGCTCACCCGGGTGAGCCCCAAGTGCCCTGCTTGTGGAGTGGGCCACATGGGGGTGACCTGAGGTGCATGCCGTCACCACAAGAGGGCGAGTGTGATCGTTGGATTAGCTCTTGTCAGGAGCTCACCCGAGGTAGACCCAGGGAAGCTAAACGAACGCACCCATGGTGCAGTGTGAGTGTGATGCATGATGGGACGGTCAACTATTAAACCAACGACAGTGCATGATACGTTTGCCCATCCCATTGCCTTTGGTTAAAGCAAGGCGATGGGGGACCAGCGAACTCAACGCCACGCGAGCGGTGAGTGCATGGATGTAGTGAGTTAGACTGGGACCCTGTATTTATCCGCAATGACAAAGACAGGTCCCTGCTCTTCGGATCCAATTATTCCATTGGATGCAGTGATATCATCGATAAACGTGCAGTGACATGAGCTTTCCATAGATGCCCAAACAGTACACTGCTGTCAATCCGCAATATAATTTACTTTGACTGCGTATCTCTATGTGAAATGAATATAGGTCAAAGGTGAAAATACACGCCGGTCTGGAGGCAGGTCTATGGCGTTATTCTAGTTTGACGCCTGAGTGGGCTTATATTGGTGCGTATATATACGGGCGATGCGGGCGCTGTTGGTGAGTTGGCCGCGCTGTGCGTGAAAGGAAACGAGAAACGTCTTGCATCAAGACTAGTACTGAGCTTTTGTACATAATGCGATGAAGAAAAGCTTGAATTTAATTTAGTGCACATTTTATTGTTAGTACATACTTATTGTCAGAAAACAATACCTTGAGGTAGTTAGTTGATTACAGTTTCATATTGATTTACGTATGATATTAAAATCCACAACTGTAGACCTGTATCTTGAAATTGCGTATAGATATCATTTCGTGAAATAACACGGTCCACCATTTTGTGGGAGTCAAACAAGTTGGTTCTACGAAATGGCTAACAATGGATGTTTACGCAAGCACGGGCCCGCTCTGAATTCAAGAACTCAATAATAGATACTATACTGCATGCACGGTACATAACAGTACTTGATACCGCGTGTCGAAGCATGGCTTATATTGTAAGTTCACCAGGTCAATTTCAAGTCGAGTTTTGAGTGGATCTTTCTACTTTTAGAACATCCTTTCTAACAATATCCATTTCATAAACCAGCGTTGTCAGACGCTTTTTATAGCTCTATAAGTGCCTAATCAGATCAAAGTGTCCTTATACTCAATCAGATTTTAACACTTTGTAAACAATTCTCAATTTCATTGTATGTGTATTAAAAGTACTTAATTTTTTTAGCATTTTAATAGCCTTGCTCAAGGCAGTCGAATTATTCACTCCGAAAAAGACCGCCGCTGTAAAAACCCACCAATCACTGTGCGATGTTATCACCACACGACGCCCCATACACTATCCGCATGCGTCGGCCTAAGCGGTATCCGCTGACGGATATAGTGGTACGTGTGCGAATGACTTGTACACAGTAGTCGTTCGGCGGGTGCTGGGCGATCCGACAGTGTATACGGGTGGGTCGCGCGGTGTGATTACACACAATACACGCATAGTATACGGTGGGTTTACAACGGCGTCTTTTTTGGAGTGAATAATGCGACCGGTGGCCTAGAGCAAGGCTAGCATTTTAAAAATCCACAACCGGCACCAAGTGATATAATACTTTCACCCTCAAAATGACTTTTTAAATCGCTATTTTAACAATGTCCTTTATCAACATTTTCAGTTTGCAGTTTTACTCTTATCATTGGTTCACAGCCTGCACTACACCATGTGATAAAGCCAACCAATCTTAAAGGGTATAATTATGTACTTTTTCCTAACAAAAAACACAATGTCCACAGATTTACATTGCAATACACAAGTTATGACACGGCGAAACGTGCGGAAACAAGGGTGGGTTTTTCCCGTTATTTTCTCCCGACTCCGATGACCGATTGAGCCTAAATTTTCACAGGTTTGTTATTTATAATGAGTTGTGATACACGAAGTGTGGGTCTTGGACTATACTGTTTACCGAAAGTGTCCAATGGCTTTAAGCATAGTAGTTCCCGCCAATTCTCGCTACCTTCCGCCCGGATAGTAGGTAAAAAGCAGGACATTTTTTTTTTCAGAACTGAGAAGTCTCCCGAACAATCCGATAAATCTACTCCACGGTAGTAGAATAAAGAAAGACAGTTCTCTAAAGAACAAACTCTCCTGGATTGTAGATACACACATGTTGTTACCGCAAACCAAATTAGTCCTGTCGCGTTGTTACCGCTAAAGTGATTGATGTAGTGAATATTACGGAGATATCGGGTGCGTTCGATTAGCTTCCCCGTGTGGATTTTACCTGGTAAGTCTGCTGCCACCAAGCGTTCCAAAAGTCTCACATTGTTTTGCAGCCCTTCGGTTACGATATATGTGTAAAAACTATGTAGTTCCTAGATGGGATGCCTCAGATGAACTGGGATGGTGTTTCTGCCTCCAGCGCAAACCAAGTGCAGCAGCAACAGCCAGTGACTGTACACCAGCCATTAGACTGAAAGCCACGGTGTAGTCTCCGGTTAAGTCGTAAATCAATCCTGGAAAGTATACACAAAACAAAATATCACAATGTGAGAAACTTAGAAACAAAGACACTAAAATAATTGAAACAACTCATAGTCAATTAGCAGTAAAAAGCAGACATCCATTTAACCAACTGTTAACTACATGACGCGACTTAAAAGGCTTTTGTACATAATGCGATGAAGAAAAGCTTGAATTTAATTTAGTGCACATTTTATTGTTAGTACATACTTATTGTCAGAAAACAATACCTTGAGGTAGTTAGTTGATTACAGTTTCATATTGATTTACGTATGATATTAAAATCCACAACTGTAGACCTGTATCTTGAAATTGCGTATAGATATCATTTCGTGAAATAACACGGTCCACCATTTTGTGGGAGTCAAACAAGTTGGTTCTACGAAATGGCTAACAATGGATGTTTACGCAAGCACGGGCCCGCTCTGAATTCAAGAACTCAATAATAGATACTATACTGCATGCACGGTACATAACAGTACTTGATACCGCGTGTCGAAGCATGGCTTATATTGTAAGTTCACCAGGTCAATTTCAAGTCGAGTTTTGAGTGGATCTTTCTACTTTTAGAACATCCTTTCTAACAATATCCATTTCATAAACCAGCGTTGTCAGACGCTTTTTATAGCTCTATAAGTGCCTAATCAGATCAAAGTGTCCTTATACTCAATCAGATTTTAACACTTTGTAAACAATTCTCAATTTCATTGTATGTGTATTAAAAGTACTTAATTTTTTTAGCATTTTAATAGCCTTGCTCAAGGCAGTCGAATTATTCACTCCGAAAAAGACCGCCGCTGTAAAAACCCACCAATCACTGTGCGATGTTATCACCACACGACGCCCCATACACTATCCGCATGCGTCGGCCTAAGCGGTATCCGCTGACGGATATAGTGGTACGTGTGCGAATGACTTGTACACAGTAGTCGTTCGGCGGGTGCTGGGCGATCCGACAGTGTATACGGGTGGGTCGCGCGGTGTGATTACACACAATACACGCATAGTATACGGTGGGTTTACAACGGCGTCTTTTTTGGAGTGAATAATGCGACCGGTGGCCTAGAGCAAGGCTAGCATTTTAAAAATCCACAACCGGCACCAAGTGATATAATACTTTCACCCTCAAAATGACTTTTTAAATCGCTATTTTAACAATGTCCTTTATCAACATTTTCAGTTTGCAGTTTTACTCTTATCATTGGTTCACAGCCTGCACTACACCATGTGATAAAGCCAACCAATCTTAAAGGGTATAATTATGTACTTTTTCCTAACAAAAAACACAATGTCCACAGATTTACATTGCAATACACAAGTTATGACACGGCGAAACGTGCGGAAACAAGGGTGGGTTTTTCCCGTTATTTTCTCCCGACTCCGATGACCGATTGAGCCTAAATTTTCACAGGTTTGTTATTTATAATGAGTTGTGATACACGAAGTGTGGGTCTTGGACTATACTGTTTACCGAAAGTGTCCAATGGCTTTAAGCATAGTAGTTCCCGCCAATTCTCGCTACCTTCCGCCCGGATAGTAGGTAAAAAGCAGGACATTTTTTTTTTCAGAACTGAGAAGTCTCCCGAACAATCCGATAAATCTACTCCACGGTAGTAGAATAAAGAAAGACAGTTCTCTAAAGAACAAACTCTCCTGGATTGTAGATACACACATGGTGTTACCGCAAACCAAATTAGTCCTGTCGCGTTGTTACCGCTAAAGTGATTGATGTAGTGAATATTACGGAGATATCGGGTGCGTTCGATTAGCTTCCCCGTGTGGATTTTACCTGGTAAGTCTGCTGCCACCAAGCGTTCCAAAAGTCTCACATTGTTTTGCAGCCCTTCGGTTACGATATATGTGTAAAAACTATGTAGTTCCTAGATGGGATGCCTCAGATGAACTGGGATGGTGTTTCTGCCTCCAGCGCAAACCAAGTGCAGCAGCAACAGCCAGTGACTGTACACCAGCCATTAGACTGAAAGCCACGGTGTAGTCTCCGGTTAAGTCGTAAATCAATCCTGGATAGTATACACAAAACAAAATATCACAATGTGAGAAACTTAGAAACAAAGACACTAAAATAATTGAAACAACTCATAGTCAATTAGCAGTAAAAAGCAGACATCCATTTAACCAACTGTTAACTACATGACGCGACTTAAAAGGCAACTGTGTTAAGGGATTTGGGTACTTTTTTTAAAACACAAAACATGTCCACAGATTAACAAGATAATGATGGTATACATTTTTCCTTAAAATATAACTTGCTGAGGTGGTGTAGTTTTTGAGAAATGAGAAAAAATAGTCACCAACATATTTTTCGTCTCACTCTTAGTGAGACGAAAACTATTTCGCATGCAAAAAACGTTTTATTATTAACTAGTGAATACGTTTTTACGCGTGACATGCTGACATTGTTTTACTCATTCCACACAAACAACAGCACCTCAGCAAGTAATATTTTAAGGGAAGCTTTCTACCATCATTATCTTCAAACTGAGTAAGTTTAATGTAAATCTACGGACAAGTTTGAATGCTTCGCTTGACTTTGGTCTAAAAGAAACGAAGATATTGTATTCACTATAGTTTGAATTTCAAAAGTCGTGTTTCATCAGATATGTGCTCCATTTGGGAAATTTGTTGTAGTCTGTTAGTGTTTTGCAATCATCAACAAAACCTTGCTTTGTTTGACCTTTTCCCTGACTAATTGGTTTTTCATCTGCCACATTTGGAAAAAACAAAATCCATTGGACCTGCTATTTCATGTTAGCCTGTACTTGGGCATCTGTCAACACCTCAAAGTCGAATCGCAGACTTTAGCGCCCAGTTTAGCATGGGGTTAGGAAGAATAAAGCTGGTTAGTCCATCAGTACCTGTCTTGGATATTGCTGTCCCTATACAGTTTTTGTATGGTAAAAAATAAATCTTCAAAAATTAAATAATCAATATAAACCACAAGGGAAACTGACTGGGTAATTTTTGAAATGATTTTTGGGGTTGAACAAAGAATTGACTAGAGTGGGATTCGAACCAACGACCTCCGGCACGTTAATCCGGAGGTCGTTGGTTCGAATCCCACTCTAGTCAATTCTTTGTTCAACCCCAAAAATCAAAAATTAAATCCTCAGGAATCTTATAGCATTCATAGGAAATTAGAAAAAGCATTAAAACATTTTTTTTTCATATTTCAGAACTCAATTATTATATGTGAAAACCCCATAGGGACTGCAATCACACAGCAACGATTCCACGTTCGCAAACTATAGTGGGCGCTTTCCAGGGTTAACGGGAACTGAATAAATTGTACAATTTATTGTAGTTTGACTTTGAAAAGTTATGTTTAGCAATAACTGTGCTTCATTTTGAAAATTGTTGTAGTCTGTTGGTGTTGGTGTTGTCGCTGCACACGAAAACAAAAACTCACCTGGAAAACATAATAGAAGGAGTGACGTCACACTTGACGAAAGTCCCATTAACCCCACAGCATGCCCCAACCGTTCTTTACCGAATATCTTTTTAGTGACAACATCTATGAGTATAAAAGCTATTGAGAGAGCGTTTCCATAAAAGAAAGTACTCGCAACAATCGGCCAATATGACGTCAACCATGGATCGACAGCATAATAAATGGCGACTATAAGTAAAGATCCAGTAAGCCATACGTATGCGCTGACAACATGCACAGCTTGAAACAATGGACCAATCACAATGGAAGCTATTGTTCTCCCTATTCCATATGCGACAACAAAATGTGAGGCGTCTACCAGTGTGAATCCTTTCGACACAGTAGTGTACTGCACATAGTAAATTAACCACGAACAATACGTTAGTTCCATCACGATGAACACAAATAAAACCAGCAAGAAGGATATGGATGAGAACACTTCAAGCTGGAATGTATCTCTAGTTAATGAAAAGACTTTGGCAAAACAAGAACAGCCAAAGCGGTTGCTTGGTGCCACTTTGTCTACCTCTGTCTCTAATTGCTCCTCGTCTGTGAGAGCTGCCTCATAACCATCTTGACTCCCACTATCTGCAGGTGGTTTCATCAGAGCTCCAACGAGAGCGAGATGTAATGATAATGCTCCAAGTAGAAGCATTGTTCCCCTCCAGCCGTAGATGTCCAGGAAAAGCTGTATCAAGGGAACAACAGCAAGGAAGGTAGCAGAGCTGCCTAGGCCCGCCACGCCATAGGCTGTTGTGACAGATTTATTAAAACAGCTTCCAATCAGATGCTTCGTTATCACGAATGATATGCCAACAGCTGATCCTATAACAAAGAACACACAAGCTGGAAATATAAGTTATGTTTAAAGGGAAGGTACACGTTTGGTAATTACTCAAAACAAATATTAACTTAAAAACTTACTTTGTAATGAGCAATGGAGAGCTGTTGATAGTATAAAACATTGTGAGAAAGGGCTCCCTCTGAAGTAGCAAAGATTTTAATGAAGAGGTAATTTCTCATGAAAAAAAAAAAAAACTTCTTGCCAGAAACTGAGTCTTTTATTCCTAACAGCACACAAATTCGTCCAACAAGGGTGTTTTTTC
>NC_047075.1:9264671-9421123 GCF_902459465.1 Asterias rubens
TGTCCAACCAGTACTTCTTCTCACAAAGAGGAGGTCAAAGGGGCAGAGGTCAAAAGAGGTCAAGAGGTCAACACAGCGGGCATGAAGGTCAAAGGAAACCACGTAAGAAGATACATTATTTTATAAAGGATTCAGCTATGGGCATCTTGCGCGGCTTCCCAGGTTGTATCATAAACTTAGGCATGATCCCTGGTATACAGCAGTTACTGGTTGAATGGGTTCTGACTGGCACTCAAACTAAGTTACTGATAAAGTTTGGAGATCACCAACATCGGGCTAGATACCTTAGCTGGTAGGATGCCGGCACGTTAATGCGGAGTTCAAATACTTTTGTAGTCAATGTTTCTGTTTTCCACCCCAAATTGGTTTGTATTAATGTAGAAACACGGGGAGAGGCCGGTCCTCTATTATAAAAGGTTGTGACCCCAAAGCTAAGTTTTTATTGTTAATATGCTAATCACAAAGTTGGAGTAGAGATTTGAACAATGAGGGCGCACTTTGAGGGTTCCCTACATGAATAAAAGGTTTAAATTTTCTTGATTCGATTGCAGCTCAACCGAGAGGTCCGTGCTGGTTTTGCTTGGGGAGCCCCGAAGTTGAGAAACACCTTGTAGTCAGCGTTGGAACATCGGTAAGCAGATTTCTCAGTCACTGATTTCATTTTTTTATTTATTTTTTGTTCATCCCAAAAGAGGAATAAAGCCAGTTCTTAGGGCTACTATAAGAAAACATTTACTCAGGGGAGCTAAAGTTAGGAATTGTAGTCTACAATCTAGGATTGAGGGAAACCTTCACAAGGCAAGGAGTTCCTAAGAGTATGGCCACAAAAACGCAAAAAAACTTTACATCCTTTTCTCTGAGTGGTTGAAATTCTTGTGTCAATTTAAAATGGATTAGCAGTTAATCTGCCTGGGACATTCAGCAGCACCAATGTTTTTTTTTATCCAATCAAAATATTAGGGTCTGCTGTTTGGAACAGAAATTGCATTGAGATACCAGGTGTGAGTTGGTGAAAACAAAAAGGGTGTATTAATTTGAGACAATTTTCTTATTAGGAGCTTTCCCGTAAATGCCCTTCTCTAGAGTAGATATCTCACCACTATATTTTAGATGTTAAATTATGCCATCAATTCTAACACAACCTTAATCTGTAATTGTTGTTCTTACACAGACATACATGGCTCTTGCTAAAGGAGGTATGGTACCAGACCACGTACTCATACTACCTATCGGTCACTACAGGTCGATGGTGGATCTCCCTGAGGTAAGAAATTGTCTGCAATAATAAGTCATCGAGTATCAAATTACTCCAAATCAAATTGAAATATTCGAAAAATGTTAACTCATGAACCAATACTACCCTGATTGTGACCACATTTTTGAGTTTGAAGTTGAAAATTTCAAATACATGTACCCATAGCTGAAGAACTACATGCTATTTTTTTTATTTGTATTTATTTTTTATTTATTATGCAAGTCGCCTGACACACAAGGCCTGAAGGCCACTTCAAGGTGTGGGCTACAATTTTTTTTTTTCCAGAGGCCGTTGCCACCTACTCCTCGGGCTGAAACAGGGTTACCCCTTTCACAGTCCATACCAATGTAGGCTTGGGTATCTTCAATTCGAAGCCTGGCCGGTAGAGCAGAAAGCACTACCTCCCCAATTTTACGTAGCAAGTGTCACGACCGGGATCCGAACCCACACTCTGCTGGTTAAACACCAGAGCTTGAATCCGGTACTGCTAATTTAGTCAATATTTTGACATAAAGTTATAGGTCATTGATCCTGCTCAATTTTTGCACAAAGATGAACTTTGACCTTCACCTCCTGTAAAACATGGAAGTCAACAGAATGAAAGTTTACTGTTCATGTTAGTATATTTGAGTTTATATAGCGCTTTTTCACTCCCGAATGGGTGTCTCAACGCGCTTCAAATTATTACCCCTGGTCACTGGGCCTTAATTCATTCCTTAAACCATCTCAGCTCCCTGGGGAGTATACAGCCTTGTGCAACAATGCGCTACTCGGCTAAATCAATCACAAGAACCATCTCTGCCCTCACAGGTACCCATTTACCCCTGGGTGGAGAGAAGCAATTATAGTTAAGTGTCTTGCTCAGGGACACAAGTGTAACGACCGGGATTCGAACCAACACTCTGCTGAACAGAATCAGCAGAGCTTGAATTCATGTTCATGAACATGTACAATATGGGTGTGAATGCATTGAACCATGGCCATTCAATGTATAAGTATGCAACCTAATTTGGCGTTATCCTTATAAGTTCATCTTCCTAATATATAACTATCTAAATCATTGTAAACTTTCATATCCTAAGATACTAAGTAATACTGTAAACTACTCATAATTTGAATATATTTATAAAACTTTGTAAAATGTGTAAGTTGTAATGTAGGGCAGCAATGAAATAAATGTGTGCAAATACAATACAATACAAAGTCTTTATTTTTGTTCCTTGTTTTAGGATGTCATTTCAGAGCTGGATCAGTACAAGGCAGCGTTAAGGAAATACTTCAAGTCAGTCGGGAAGACATGCGCCATCTTCGAGAGGAATTTCAAAACACAGCACCTCCAGTTACAGGTAAAAAACAAAGAACCACAAATCAGCTGGGCCCAATCGCACAAAGTTAATAAAGAACAAATCCTTTACACATCATGTGGGAGTGTCATGGCCGAAAGGTTAAAAGCACCCAATTGAAACTATGGTGTTTCTGATCAGCAGAGTGAGGGTTTAAATCCCCAGCCATGACACTTGCTTCGTCCTTCGGATGGAACGTAGCCGTTGGTCTACATGTGTGTTGTGTAACGCATGTAAAATAACCCTGTGCACTTATAGACAAGAGAAGGGGTACGCCCCGGGGTTCCTGGCTGTGGCTGCCGTAGGCGCCGTAGCACCTAGTAAACCCTCATTCATAAAGTGCTACATAATTGGGTCTCAGAATACATAACTTCAATAACCTATCTTTCTGAAACGTCTTCAAAAAGTCCAAAACGCTTCTGCATGCTTACTCACCAGGACCAAATCTTCTGATCACATAACACCCAATTTATATAATCTCCACTGGCTTCCTGTTGCTTCTCACAATCAAAGCTCTCCATGGATTAACACCTTGCTACATTACAGATCTTCTACAACAACGTAACATCAGACCAGGGGCCTTTCTCAAACCACGGCTTGGGCTCCGGCTCCGGCTTAGGCTCTGCGCTTGCATTTAACCTGCATTTTGGAGCAGCGCGTATTGCATGGATATCGTCACGCGGAGCCTGAGCCCAAGCCCAAGCCGTGGTTTGAGAAAGGCTCCAGGCCTTAGATCATCATCATCACCACACATACTTTATGTTCCCAAAACCCGTCTGGCAAGTTACGGAGACCGTGCCTTTTCCAGCTGCGCACGGCGTCTCTGGAATTCCCTGCCAGACGAGCTGAGGGACACACCTGATCTATCTACTTTCAAACACAACCTCAAGACTCATCTGTTCAATTTGTCAGCTTGCTAAGCTTCCGGCGCCTTTGAACGGTACCATTCCAGATACTGCGCGCCTTGTAAATTTTATATTATTATTATTATTATATACTCAGCGACTTTGTGTACCTTGGTGGTAGATACCTGCACTAATAAAATAAAAAAAATAAGAATTCATTATTATTATTATCATTATCCTCGAGCCCAACCTGTGAGCGACCGAGTGAGTGAGTGGTTGGTTCCAACCAGGGCAAGCTTCTTTGGGATCCAAAGACCATTCCACAAACCTAATATTCGAATACCAACAAGACTTGCATAGTTGTTTCAATACAAAATAGTGAACAGACAGGCCAACCCAGAAACTACATGTACCAAGTATTTTCAAAGCCATTATGCAATTTCGGTACAGACAAAAAACTAAAAAGTTCACAGATTTACAAACAATTTACAGGGTTTACAGAAGGTAATGGTCAAATATTGTTCCATGAAATGCTTTACTTTTTGAGAAAACATTAAAACAATATCAATTCTCGATAGCGAGAATTACGGAGGATTTATTTTAAACACATGTCATGACACGGCAAAATGCGCAGAAACAAGAGTGGGTTTTCACGTTATTTTCTCCCGACTCCGATGACCGATTGAGCCTAAATTTTCACAGGTTTGTTATTTTATATATAAGTTGTGATACACGAAGTGTGGGACTTGGACAATACTGTTCACCGAAAGTGTATAATGGCTTTAAAGACTCTGATTTAGATTTTTTGTTTTTCTTATTTTGCTGGGGTCATACATAGGTCGTACCAATCGAGCGATCAGTATGTGAGGACATCAAGGAAGTATTCATGGAGAAAGCTGAAGCTCAGAAGCTGGAGTTGTTTGAGATACCGACACGTACAGACCTTAAGCAGGTAGGTAGATTTAAGCTTGGGCCCAAACGTTAAAGGCAGTGGACACTATTGCTAATTACTCAGAATAATTATTAGCATGAGGCCTTAGTTGGTAACGAGTAATTGGGAGAGGTTGATAGTATAAAACATTGTGAGAAACAGCTCCCTCTGAAGTCTTTCGGACTAGCGCACGGCAAACCGATGCGCTATCACACGGCCGTCGTCTCGCAAAACTAAGACATATCATGTGACGCGCTCTAAACCAATGAAAAGGCAGAATATTGGTAAGGGGTGTTGTAAGGGGTGCTGCGAATCTGAGTTATACCTGTAGCTGTTATTATAATTATTCCTCGCCTACCACCACTAGGACCCTGATTCAAATCTCGCAAAGGGGCACTATGCGGATCGGGTTTTCAATCCCTACCTAATCATGCTAATAAAAATAAAAATAATAATAATAATAATAATAATAATAATAATAATAATAATAATAACCGTATTTATAACGCGCCTTTTGCCAGAGGATACAAAGCTCCAGGTATGATTACTGCAAGGAGTGGGGCGAATTTTGGGATATAAGACCTAATCCTTAAGCACCATGTAATGGTTTACAATGTGCTTTGGCGCAATATGCTGCCAAATCCAGCCAGAAACACCGGGGCGAACCCCTACTCTTTTCGATAAGTGCACTGGGTTCTTTTACATGCGTTTACACAACACATGGGACCAACGGCTTTACGTCCCATCCGAAGGACGAAGCAATGGTAATGTGTCTTGCTTAAGGACACAAGTGTCACGGCTTGGGATTCGAACCCACACTCTGCTGATCAAAAACACCAGAGTTTGAATTCGGTGCTCTTAACCGCTCGGCCATGCGGGTTTCCCTGGTATTAGCTTCTGACTAGAATCCCCAAACAAAGATATTGACATAAGGCTAAATTGCTCATTTTGGTACAGCGCCGGCACAATAATCCCGAGGCTCATTGGCTCTGTCAATTTGTCTTTGTTCCACCCAAAATAAATGTTTCTTTTAATCTGATGTACATAATTTTGTTTCAATCCGATTTAGGTAATACCTGCCGACGCACCCTATTTTTACCTAGAGTTGGACAACGGAGACAAACTCTTACATCGGATGAAGAAGAGTGTGTTCTTTCCTTTACAGTTTGGAAGGTAAGATAGTAAAGGGTTTTTAGTACGACACAAAACCCCAAAGTCTACAGATTTACATTCAACTTACAAAGTTAAAAGATAATGATGATAGAAAGCTTCTGTTATAGGAACACGTTGCTTTGGATCGGTCGAGTTGGTCTTTGAAAAGCGTTTAAAACCGTTTGTTATGAAATGCATATGATTAGAAAGATATTTTAAAAGTAGAATATAATGATCCACAGTATAACTTGAAATTGCATGGTTTTCCTTTTACCTCGTCGACTACGCGGTCCGCAGTTTATGGGAGTCAAAATTTTGACTCCCTTTAATTGGCCGACCGTGTTAGTTAGAATGAAACCATTAAAAATACTACAAACAACAAAAAGGAATCTGTTAAATGACTGTAATTATATGTATTACCCTCCATAACCCTTGACCAAGGTTTTTTTCCCCGCTCGTTCAGAGAGGTGATGGCATGCGAGGAGCTCCTTGACATGCCAGAGAGGGCCAACTGGAAAGCTTGTACTATCGAGAAAGATGAAGAAACGAGGCAAGCCGCTGCATTCCGCAAGAAGTTTGAGCCGTTTGATTTCAACAAAGATGAATGAAAGACAAAAACACTATGGGACTGGCTCAGTAGCGAGGGTTTATTGAACCTTGGGGCAAAGTTAACAATAATTATAGTACAGAAATCTTAAAGGCAGTGGACACTATTGGTTATTACTCAAAACAATTATTAGCATAAAACCTTTCTTGGTGACGAGTAATGGGGAGAGGTTGATGGTATAAAACATTGTGAGAAACGGCTCCCTCTGTAGTTTTTCGAGAAAGAAGTAATTTTCCATGAATTTGATTTCGAGACCTCAGATTTAGAACTTGAACGCACCCAACTTCGTGTGACAATGGTGTTTTTTTTTCTTTCATTATTATCTCGCAAGTTCGATGACCGATTGTGCTTAAATTTTCACAGGTTTGGTATTTTATGCATATGCATATGCGGCGGAGTAAGTTCTCTAAGCAAGACAGTTCTCTAAGAACAACTCTACCTGGCAAGCAGACACACACATGGTGTTATCGCAAAGCAAATATACATTGATACCTCACCATGTAATGTCTCAAATCCTATACATGTTATTGAAGTTATGAATTTTGAGACCCAGTTATTTTGCACCTTATAATGGTTTGCAAGATGCTACGGCGCAATCAGCAGCCACTGCAAGGATCACCGTGCGAATCCCTCACTGAGCGATAAGTGTTACTGGGATCTATGTGCATTACACAACACACAGGACCAATCGATTGTTGATTAAAAAGATATGAAATTTAAACTTTTGGTTCTCAACAAAAAGAGAGTACAGATCATACTTTGTGTGAAGTTTGACAATTGTTAAACTTCCAGTTTGGATCAGAGGGCGTAGGCTCACTCTTTTTTATTTTTGAAATTCTTTCTGAAGATGTATAGATTGTATAAAACAGTCGTGTTGTTCAGGATTTTTTAACTTTATTTTTTAGTTGTTAAAAGTAATTTTGTTGAAGTTCAACACCTGTGGTCGGAGGAACAATCAATTGTTCTCGGTAATGTGCGAAGGCTCCGAACTACGTGAACAATGGAAATTTTCCCGCAGTGGTAAGTCTGCTGCCACCTAGCGTTCCAAAGTCTCCCATTGCCACTTGTGTGGTGCGAAATGTTACTAATTATGTTCATATTTTGTCGATAAATACTGTAATAAATGTTTTGTTTTTATGACTAATAAAATAAATATTTTTCAGGTACACTTTTGTACAAAAACGTGACATTTTGCTTGTCGTTTGCTGTTATACAGCCCAGGAATGTTGAAAGGTTTCTTGTTATTTCATGTTTATTTTCCATGACCTTTGACCTTACTCTGTTTTGGAAAATCTTTCCACCCCAACAGTGGATCACGCCCAACTTTGTGTAACCCGAGGATGGGCTGTGAGTTGGGCAAAATCTTTAACGTTTGTTAAATCTTTATCTAAGGTTACCTGTTGTTGCTATTCAAAAAATTACTACAGGTTTGTTGTTTTATGCATATATTTATGTTGAGATAAGACTGGTTTTTGACAATTACTAAAAGAAGGTGCCCAGTTGATTTAAGAGAGTAAAACAACGGTACACCAGAAAGGAAACTAACTAATTTGACTATTGGTGGAGAGCGCGTCACGTGGGGTTGTTTAAACGGTTGATAATGACCAGTGTTTATAAACGGCTGGTTTCTGCCTGTCAGGCGCGCAAGATTATCACGCAATTCATAGCATTTAATAATAATAATAACAATGCATTTATAATGCGCCATCTATCTAGTGTACAAGACCCTATTCCGAGGCGCAGAACAAAAAACAATACATACAACAAAAAAGAAATGTAGAACATAATACAAAATTATACAGTGAATAATCTACTGTCAAGACATGTAACGAGCTAAGTGTAAGAGGATTTAAATAAATGAATTTTAAGCAAGTTTTTAAACAATGGAAGAGAACTACAGCGCCTGATGTTATTAGGTAAAGCGTTCCAAAGTTTAGGAGCACAAGCGGAAAAGGAACGATCGCCATATGATGAGGAAGTTCTAGGAATAGTTAAAAGGGACTTGGCAGAAGAACGAAGAGTGCGAGAGGGGGCATAAGGTACAAGGAGATTTGCAATATAAGACGGAGTCAAGCCAAACTGGGATTTAAATGCAATAAGTAGAATTTTGAATTGAATTCGTTGTCGAATGGGTAGCCAGTGAAGTTCCTGCAATATAGGTGTAATATGATCATGTTTTTTAGATTTTGTTAAAACACGAGCGGCAGCATTTTGTAAAAGTTGTAGTTTGTGGAGCTGGTGTTCGGTAACTCCGTATAATAGGGAATTACCATTGTCAAGGCGAGAAGTGACCAAAGAATGAATGATAGTAGCAGCAGTTTTATGTGATAAGGTTTTTTGAATGTATTAACAGTTCTTAAGTAATAGTATGTCGATTGACAGATTCTGCTGACATGTTTATCCATGGATAGTGTTATCAAAAATAACTCCCAAATTACGCGCAATTTAGTAACAGCGCGTAATCTACTTCTAAGCACGCGCGTGTACACCCAACCCACGCGCAACAGGCTCTTCACAAAGTTTTTGAAAGTTTTTTAACAAAAGGGCATTTATGAATGGGCATTTTATGAATGGGAATAAAAGAGTAGTGACTCGTTCTTAAACGGCCGTTTAAAACCTTGCAGGGTCGTTGCCGTGCAAAAACAAACCCTCACCTTCGGCTCAGGCCTTTATCACACGGCAATTCGACCCTGCCGGCTTTAAACGGCCGTGTAAGAACTCGTCGCTACCCTTTTATTCCCCTATGTAAAGAGAAGTTTACACTCAAACGCTAGGCCTATTAAAGGAACACGTTGCCTTGGATCGGACGAGTTGGTCTTTGAAAGAACACGTGGCCTTGGATCGGACGAGTTGGTCTTTGAAAAGCGTTTGCAACCGTTTGTTATAAAATGCATAATGATTAGAAAAATATTTTAAAAGTAGAATATGATCCACAAAAGTATCACTCGAAATTGCGTGGTTTTCCTTTGTACCTCGTCGACTAACACGGTCGGCCATTTATGGGTGTCCAATTTTTTAATTTCCATTAATGGCCGACCGTGTTAGTTCGCAAAGTAAAAGGAAAACCACGCAATTTCGAGGCAATTGTGTGTGGATCATTGTATTGCGCACATAACGGTAAACATCAAAAGCAAATCAAAATCCTTGTGATTTGGATGATCATCTATTGTCATCCCATTATTTGGCATTGATACATTTTTGTAAACTTACACAATCCAAAACCGTGCAAAAACAACACCCGTTAAAACAAGTTACAGAGGTTGACAAACTTTTAAAAACCCGGGAAAGACGAGAAAAAAAACACCTGACACCAAAACCGTGTAGAGCGAGTGTATTTTCGAGCCGCAGGGGAGTTTAAAGGCAGTGGACACTATTGGTAATTACTCAAAATAATTGTTAGCATAAAACCTTTCTTGGTGACGAGTAATGGGGAGAAGTTGATGGTATAACACATTGTGAGAAACGGCTTCCTCTGAAGTGCCATAGTATTCGAGAAAGAAGTAGGCTTAATTTTCCACGAGTTTGATTTCGAGACCTCAGATTTAGAACTTGAGGTCGCGAAATCAACCATCTAAACGCAAACAACTTCGTGTGACAAGGGTGTTTTCTTCTTTCATTATTACCTTGCAAGTTTGATGACCGATTGAGCTAAAATTTTCACAGGTTTGTTATTTTATGCATATGTTGAGATACACCAACTGTCAAGGCTAGTCAGTTTCCACGGTCTTTAAAGACATTATACACTTTCGGTACAGAAACAAAACAAAGTTCACAGATTTACACATAATTTACAGGGTTTACAGAAGGTAATGGTGAAAGACTTCTCTTGAAATATTGTTCCATGAAATGCTTTACTTTTTGAGAAAACATTAAAACAATCTAAATTCTCGTTAGCGAGAATTACGGATTTATTTTAAACACGTGTCATGACACGGCGAAACGCGCGAAAACAAGAGTGGGTTTTCCCTTTATTTTCTCCCGACTCCGATGACCGATTGAGCCTAAATTTTCACAGGTTTGTTATTTCATATATAAGTTGTGATACACGAAGTGTGGGACTTGGACAATACTGTTTACCGAAAGGCATTATCTTATTAAGTTTAATGTAAATCTGTGTAGACATTGTGTTTTGTGTGATCGTTATAGTTTTGTTTACCGGGAAATTCCCGGGAACCTTTTGGTCGATCTCTTCACACTAACTTAAACTTTGGAACACGTTGCCTTGGACCGGTCGAGTTGGTGTTTGAAAAGCGTTTGTAACCGTTTGTTATAAAATGAATATGGTTGGAATGATGTTTAAAAAGTAGAAAACAATGATCCACACAAATATGCCTCGAAAATGCGTGGTTTTCCTTTTACCTCGTCGACTAACACGGTCGGCCATTGGCCGACCGTGTTATATAGTTCGCAAAGCAAAACCAAGCAATTTCGGTGCAAATTTGTGTGAATCATTGTATTCTACTTTTAAAACATCTTTCCAACCATATGCGTTTTATAACAAACGGTTTCAAGCGCTTTTTGTGTGTGTAGACCAACTCGTCCGATCCAAGGCAACGTGTTCCTTTAAAAAAGAAAAAACTCCCGGGAATTTCCCGTAAATAACTTATTCCCAGTAAATATCAACGCTGCTCAGGGGGTACGGTTAAAAGAGTTAACCCCAGGGTAAAACGCTTAGTTTCGTGAGACGACCGTGCATATTCCTGGGAAATAGTACTCTCCGGAGTTAAAAATTGGGATAGTAAAAAAAAAAAAGATTGTTACAGTTTTTTTTTATGCAAGTCGCCAGACACACAAGGCCGTGTAGGTTACAATTATATTTTCCAGAGGCCGTTGCCACCTACTCCTAGGATTGAAACAGGGTTACCCCTTTTACAGTCCATACGGATGTAGGCTTGGGTATCATCAAACCGAAACCTGGCCGGTAGAGCAGAAAGCACTACCTCCCCAATTTTACATAGCAAGTGTCACACCTGGGACTCGAACCCACACTCTGCTGATCAAACACCAGAGCTTGAATCCCGTGCTCTTAACCTTAGATGGCAGTTTTTCAGTCTTGTAAAATCCTTTTGTTTGTTTTTGTATAATATTGTGTTTGTAAGGAAATAAATGTTGAGTGATTTGATTTGAGATGACCTTCCATTTCCCATTATATCAAGGGAACTCGGCAAACTCCTGCACAGGGGGGATATAAAGCTATCTCACTCAAACAAACATTTTAACGGCTATGATTATGAATTGCACAGAAATCAAGAAATTGTGATTCAGCAACTAGACGACAATATTTATAGTCATTATGAAATCAGCGATTAGCTGGGGGATTCGAACCCACAACCTTGTGACTGCAAGGGTTGCTGGGGTGGTGGAGGTGTGCTTAAACGCTTTTTATTTCACGGGAAATTTCTCTGTAGTGTGAAAATAAAAGGGCATAATGTTGATGAAATTGAGTGCTTGGCAAAAAACAAACCACTCGCCGTTTAGGGTGAACACCGCAATGTCTGTGTGATATTGAGTTGGAATGTCAGTTGTTGACCTCCCTAGACGATGGAGGTTTATTTTGATCAGTCGCCATGACAGCGGCTAGTAAACAAACTTAGACAGCAACAACAACAGCCGGGGAGGTCGAATCTTCAACTTTATTTTCATTAGACTTGGTTCCAAGCTGTGATTGTGGCTTTTAGTCTGCCCGATATTACTCATTATGCTTGGCCGATGATGCAAAGAAATAACCGCAGTCTCGACTTGTATTTTCAAGTCTAATTTTAGGTCTGTTGTGGATCTCTTAGTCCAATGCATCAACCAACTTCCTAAAAGTTTCGATTTTAAAAGAACATTAGATAATTGTTGTTTGCTAACAAAACAGTTGCTGGCAGTGTATTAAGCACTTTATGTAATCCACCTCAATATAATAAACAAACGACAAACCTGAGTTTGAGACCGTCACACAAGTAGCGAAAAAACGATTACACATTTCGCGCGTGACATCGTGTTTTTTTTTTGTTTTTTTTTAATAAAACTCCAAACGAAAAATTAGTATGACATTTCAGACAGAAATATTACAAGGGAATTTTCTACTATCATCATCATCATCATTTTGCACTGTGTGTTTTCGTATGGAAATCTGTGATCTCAGACGATATCTTTCATGCCATTTCTGTAATGGTTCTTTAATCATACCAGGATCCGAGTCGGTTTCGCGGAATCACAGATTGGGGAAATAAGGGAAAGTTTAGAGAAATTTAGAGGAACTTGTGATTGTGCCCGATGATTAACTACATCGAACATGGCGCACCCACCCGGCCAGAGTGTGTCGTGAGACTAAAAGTGGTTGAAATCTATCGCAGTTTTTATTCAATTGAAAAACCTCAAGCAGAAACAAAACAATATTAGTAGGCCTGGGGCCTGGTCTTATTACCAGAATACTCACTCAAATGAAAAAAACAAAAAAATTATTCGAAATGAGTCGCTCGCGTACAGCCCACTTTCAAATTCAAGCACAGGGCTGCTATGCTGGGAAGGTGAACTCACAGGAGGTTGTAATTGTCAACTTGTTCCAAAATAATTGGACTTTTCTCCCTTTTTTCCTTCCATTATTGTTGCTATTTGTTATTAATATGATTTGTGTGTAATAAGAGAGAATCACTGCGGTAGACACAAACATAGATGCAACTGGCATAGTATGATTTAGTTGCGATTTTCAAAGTTGAAATCTGGACAGGTCCTCCATACAGCAGTCCTCACTGACAAGACAATTAATTTATTAAATAAATAAATAAATAAACGAAATGAAAACGAGTTTAAAATTCTAAGAACACCAACCTGGATACAAGTACCTCTTTAAGGTCACCAAGGGTGTAGCAAACTGACACTCTATACCTAGCAACGGGTATTGTTTGGTTGGAAACATCATGAAATTTGATATCACCGCGTGCCCTCCACGTCTACTAAAAAACGAGACCCATAACCAGTGTGTGCGTGAAAAGGTGCCGAGATAGGCTGGTATTTTTTGGGGGATCGACAAGTGCTGAACTTTACAAAAGACTATACTTGGCAGTATTTCATTCAATCTGGCATTTTCTTCAGCTGTTTTGCGACAAATGGACTATTTTGTATCGCACTATAATTCGCAGTAGTTCGTGAAACGGTCCCAAGATAGGCTGGCATTTGGGCTCGAAAAGTGCTGAACTATACAAAGAACGATACTCAGCAGTATTTCGTTTGATTCCGGCATTTTTTCGGCTACTTTGTATTCAACGATGGCTTTTTTGTCCGTGGTCATTTAGTTTTCAACGAGCCAGGGGAAGCTTTTCTGCATCTGGTGCTTATAATAATACTAGTGATGATTGAAACTGTTTTACAGTGAACTTTATAAGTTCGCAGTTGAGCTCGTTCGATCGGGCATTTCCATCAGCTGTTTTACGATAGTGACTTTATCGTTGGTAAATTGTTTTCAACGGACCGGGGATAGCTTTTCTGCATCCGGTTCTTTTTAACTTTGGACAGAAAAAGAGCGGTGAAAGTTTTACAGTGAACTTCTCGATCGGGCATTTTCTGTAGCCGTTTTGCTAGTGATCTTTGGGTAAATTTTGGTTTAATTCAACGAGCCAGCTAGGGAAATCTTGTCTGCATCCGCTGTTAATTGTAACTTTGGACAGGAAAAAAAAAGAGTTTTTAATATACATAGGGGGCCTACAGTGAACTTACTTCGCATGAGTTTCTTCGTCAGGCATTTTATTCAGCTGTTATCAGTGATAGTGCTATCCTTGGTCTATTTTTTCAACAACCCATGTCAGGGCGAAAGCTTTTCTACCCCGGTGCTACTACATTTGAAGAAGAAAAAAAAATACCAGTGGAACTACTGAATGTATCTACGGTAGTGCAGTGGTGCAGACGTGTATAAACAATTGGACATCATTAACACTGAATTCAACATTTCAAATTATACGACCACTATGAATACAATAAAGGCAACAGGTATGGTAACCGGCATGTTGACCATCACAACCGATATGGGAATAAACGGCACGGTAAGCTTAGTTTGGCATTTTATACCATGGTCCAATTTCATAAAGCCTGTATAAGCACAACAATTTTGCTAGGCATTAAATTTCCTCCTTGGTTAAAACAGGATTACCAACCAAATCTTCATTTGTTGCATTTATGGAAATATTGACTGCGATGAGGGGCACAGTTAAAATTATAGGCCCTTGGTGATGTCAAAACCAGAAGCGAAGCTGAGTCTTCCAACCGTTGGTTTACATTATTGTTAGTCAAGGGACACGACCATGACGGAGGCATCATGACAACGGTCTATTCCTCACAACGGGCCGGGTGCATTCGGTAGTTTCCCAGGGTCGATCCCGCGGTGCTCATTCGGGTGATCAACGAGCCCCCGATAAATGCTAATCGAACGACCACTCACCCTCTTTCTGTGACGTTATGCACCTCGGTCAGCCCCAATTGACCCGTTCTACAAGCCCGGGTAATTAGCCCCTGGAATGACGTCAAATTCAAACGCACCAGGGTCAGACCGGGGTCGACCCAGGACCGCACACTACGCAATGCCTCATCACCAAAACCCACATCACAACACTAAACATTTCAAAATCATTGAAGTACTCACCAAGTGTCACAGCCATGCTTATATATAAGCTGAGAAGCCTTTCCTGTGCTCGTGTCAGTCAATAATTCCTCTCAAAGATAGACCATAGACTCAGTGCTGGTCAACACAATGTCTGAAAGCGACCATGGAGGTAGAAATACCTCCATGAAGCGACCATCCGAAACCCTTGCAGTCCGAGCACGATGACCACTGCATGCAGCAGTGAACTGGAGCGCGAGGAATGTTCCTTGCTTCGCACAATGGCCACGAGTGAGAAGAATATGCTGTGCTTTCTCCAAACAAAGCGCCATAGAACTTGCGTTCGATTAGCTTCCCCGGGTCGACCCCGATCTGCCCCCGGTGCGTTCGAATAGCTTGACGTTATTTCAGCGGTTCGCTTGTTGTACGGGTCTTGGGGGTTGGCGCGGAGTGCGTGACGTCATGAGAGGGTGAGACGTGTAGCGCTGGCCACGGGCTCACCGGAATGAGCACCCTGGGGTCGACACGGCCGGGGAGCGATTTTTTTTCCCAAACGACATTGCAATAATGTTTTCCCCTTTCCGTCAAAACTGGCTCTTTCCGTCAAAATTACGCCATAATGAAATTGGACTGCTCTTTTACCAAATCATTGCAATGTCGTTTGGGGAAACAAAATTAGCGGCCGGGGAAGCTAATCGAATGCACCCATAGAGCTATAGCTCTATGAATGCACCCTATATTATACCCAACGTGTAATATTATGAGCTAGTGTTTTCCATCTCAAAATGGCTTTTAATTTTTTTTTTTTACACCATTCAGGAAAGTAATGCATTCATTATGCCCTTAGCAGGGTACATAGGAATAAGTGCGGGTGCAGCGGTCGTACTCATACTGCTCATCATAGTTACAGTGTTCGTTTTGCACACACGACTGGCTAAACGACGAAGAGTGGCCCAGGCGGGCACCCCAGCACCCCCAGGTGACCAGACTACCAACAGCAACACCAATGACGGTCAACGACTGGTCACTGATGCTTGACGACCTACAGCAAGATGGCATGGTTCCCTGTCTCTCTTACTGCATGCTGGTGCGATAATGTGAGGGTAAAATCATTAACCATGCACTATGTCCCCCTTCCCGTCCCCCTTCCCCTCCCCCGTACGGCAAACTGTGGGTGCGTTCGTTTAGCTTACCTGGGTCGACCCCGATGTGTGGCGTTTTTTGTTTTCCCAGGACAAATGTGGGTAATTATCTGCACACGTTCGTCCTGGAAAAAAAAAAAAAAAACGCCACACACCGGGGTCGACCCGGGGGAGCTAAACGAACGCACCCATGCTTCTTTTGATAGCGCCCTCTTTTGAAGCATTCCCTCGTCAACCTTAGTATGTTAATTTCCCATAATTGTAGGAGACAGAAAATCCGGACAAATTTCCCTGGTAACCCCCAACATTGATAGTTCAATAATGGAGGGGGGGGGGGTTCATGTAAAAAATATTGCCCAACAATTTTGTGACCTGGTTGCTGACTTCAAACTTACGCTACTTTGAATGGCATAGGCCCTAAAATAAAATAATGATTTTATTTGCCGAGAGATGTGGGGACTTCAAGATTAACTAGGCAGTGGACACTATTGGCAATTACTCAAAATAATTATTAATATTAAACCTTTTATGGTAACGAGTAATTGGGAGAGGTTGATAGTAATATAAAACATTGTGAGAAACGGCTCCCTCGAAAGTAATGTAGTTTCCGAGAAAAAAGTAATTTTCCACGCACTTGATTTCGAGACCTCAGATTTAGAATTTGAGGTCTCAAAATCAAGCATCTGAAAGCACACAACTTCGCGTGAATGGTGTTTTTTCTTCCATTATTATCTCGCAATTTCCATGACCGATTGAGCTCAAGTTTTCACAGGTTTGTTATTTTGTGCAGTGAGATACACCAACTGTGAAGGCTAGTCTATGACAATTACCCAATAGTTTCCCGTGTCTTCAGGCTCAGACGTTACACAGGTGATGTAGAAGTGTTTTTATTTTGGAGAGAGCAAAACTCCACGGGCCCTCTGAGACTCCCTATTTCAACTTAAGCAGAAGATTAAAGTTCAGTTCAAGAGTCAATGAATACTCTGTAAAAAGCTTTGAGACTTTCACGTATTTTCGTGTGTTTTTGATTTTAATATTAGCACTTTGCACAGTAGGCCTATGCTGTGAACGGATGCATGCAACCATACGGCAAGTGTACAAATTTCGTTTGATAGCGCCCTCTTGTGAATGTGCTTGTGAAGTTTTATCTTGCTTGCACTTCTCAATGTTTTCCAGATTTATTGATCATTATGCCTACAATATGCTTTTCAAAAATGGGGTGATTTTCAAATAAAACTGGGTTTTTATGGTTTTCAAAAATGGGGTGGTTTTCAAATCAAACTAGGTTAAAAACCGCAGACATCAATTGCCTGGGTCGCCCACGTCTTGGCCTTGGTGCCCCTTCAAAATTTCTCTATACACTTTAAAGGCAGTGCACACTATTGGTAATATTGTAAAAGACTGGCCTTCACAGTCGGTGTATCTCAACAAATGCATAAAATAACAAACCTGTGAAAATTTGAGCTCAATCGGTCATCGAACTTGCGAGATAATAATGAAAGAAAAAAATACCCTTGTCACACGAAGTTGTGTGCGTTTAGATTTGATTTCGAGACCTCAAGTTCTAAACTTGAGGTCTCGAATTCAAATTCGTGGGAAATTACGTCTTTCTCGAAAACTATGGCACTTCAGAGGGAGCCATTTCTCACAATGTTTTATACCATCAACCTCTCCCCATTACTCGTCACCAAGAAAGGTTTTACGCTAATAATTATTTTGAGTAAATACCAATAGTGTCCACTGCCTTTAAAGATTTCCAATGGAAGTTCCCTTGAGCAAAATGAGCATGGCCCTGCCCTCTCAAAGATTTAATTCCAGGCTTCTGAGACGCCACACAATACATGAAAGAACACTCATTTATCCACTGTTGTTTTTGTTTTTTCCACAAATTTATTTTAAACGTGCGGTAACCTTTTTAGTACTACATACCGTCGGGTGCATATTCGAACCTCGTTTCGCTCAAACAGAGGACAAATCCAAACTGGTTGACGATGTGACCTATGTTTACATTCAAACCGCCCTCTGTTGACAAAACACTGTACACGTCATGTTTCGCATGGCAAAAAGACGCGGTCATTTGTTTTGCCCGGCGGTATGCGCGCGAATCAGGTTATGGTTTTCGAGTGACGTCAGAGGTCACATCGTCTATACAAATATTTATTTTGAAATCTGGTGTTAAAGCAGTTGTTTATGCTGTGCTTTTTGTTGCCTGAAACACGAATATATACCCTTTTGGCCATTACTCACACAAACTGCATATTTTCATAGCATGATCTTGAGCTAATGGTAATTGTTAAACATTATGATAAATATGTATTGTTCATTAAAATAATGTAACGTTCAGTTTATGATTGTAATGACCACAGCGAACCCTTTGTCACCAGTCCAACCATATTGCTATAACAACAAAATAGGATGCCATTTTAAATTGCTCAGTAGAGGTGGGAAAGTCTTTAAAAAAATTACGAAAAAATATTAATAATAAAAATAACGAGAATAAAAAAATGTTATGTTCTCAACATTTTTTAATAAAGAAATACAAAAAATGAAAGAAAATTGATTTGAAAAAAAGTAAAAAAAATTAAATGAAAAAAAAAAAGTAAAAATCTGTTTGCATTTTAGTTGTCATGGCAATACGGTTGAATCTGATATGTCTTCTCCATTAAGTGTACGAGGTTTATCCTGTCAATAAGTGTGACGTAGTTCCACTGTGAGCCGCGCGCATTTTTTTCTGCACTACAAACTTGCCACTGTCGTTGTGCTTTTCAATGGGGATTGTTTTCTTCTAAATCGATTAAAAAAGCGAAATTAAAAAATAATAAAACCTGGACAATTTTTGAGGATGGCAATTAAACAAATTGTTAGCCACGCTCACTAACTGACTCTACTGATGAACATAATCTCATATGTTTTTGTATTGAGTTTGTTTTCATTTGATGATATGTTGTGCAAGAAAACGGTTAAACAATGCGTCTTTGCTTTTACATACGTTCTTCAAAAGACTTCGGTTAAAGTTTTTGTCAAAGGAAATGATTTTGTAAGTTGTAGATTTTTGGTCAAAATAACTCACAAATTTATGCAAGCTTCGGCACCGGAAGTAGTGGAAGCATGCATGCAGCTAGTTTCTCTTTGAAGATTTTATGCAAGAGAAGTAAAATCACTGCTTTTATCCTTGTTTTTATATACGTTCTTTAAAATACTAAGTTGTTATCATAAGAAATGGACCAGTGAAATGTGTGATTTTTTAGGTAAACAAAAATATGCAAGCTTTGGAACCGGAAGTTGTGTAAGTATTGGGGCATGTAGCTGATACGCATGCGTGTGACGTAAATGACCTACGAACAGGATAAACCTCCCACTAACACAACACTTTTTGTGTAAAACATTAATATATTACTATATAAATTATATCACATATACTTTAATAAATATATATAAATAATATGATGATATTTATTATAGGTTTTTCCGGTCAAGACAACACAACTTTTTCATAAACACCTAAATTCATGCATGTTTCCTTTGGGTTTCGTTTTAGCATTCATTTTTTTTCTTTTTCTGCGCATATGATTTCGTTTTCCTCATTCAGAAACGTTTTTAGTCATTTTCATTAATAGAAACTCAATACTACTTTTTTCACCATTTTTCGGTTGAATTTATAAAACCTAGTTACACTTGTTGAAGCAGAATGGTTGGCTTTTGGTGAATTTGAATAACTGCGACCAAATAAATTAGAGTTATCTTATGTGACCAGTGGATGCTAAACTGTTGAATTAAAAGATCTGACGCAACTAAGTTTTAATTCTCAAACAGAAATAAAATAAATCGAATATTATTGAATGAGTTTATGTTGGAATTGGCCGGGAAAACATAATAAAATAACTGTAAACACGAATGATCACTTAAAGGTATTGCTAATACACAATTTAAACTATCTATGCATCGTCCCATCTGCAATTACACACAGTCGCCCAAGTCAGTGAAAAAATATTAAATATTTTGACATAGTTCCTTTAAGTTTGTTTAAAGGTATGGAATAACATACCTGGTATCTTTAAAAAAAAATTAATTTTGTGTGTTTCACTAAACAAGCTTAATATTCTTTTTATAACTTTTCTTTAACTTGAAAAAAAGTATTTGGAGTTTGATTTTGAACGGCCATGGAGACAAACCTCTTTATCACTGCAAACAAACTTTCCACTTAGGATACAAGACTCCATTGGTCGCAGTGTAAAATACACTTTGACATGGTCGACTGGCAAGATTGCAGTTGGCTCGATACACACTATTTATTTACATCTAAATTAGAAACCCGCTCTAACCGAACATTCATCACATCCTCCAATGTTGTTGACTAAATAATTGCTTCACGAATACCATCACAGTGCTGTGCCAAAAAGTGCCCGCCACATTTGCATACTGTGGTCTGATTGGTCTTGCGGCTAAGGGTCATGTCACATGATGGAATTTACAACCAGTTCCAGGCAATCTGTGAGAAAAGATTGTCTTCACATTTGAATGTTCTTAATTTTCTGGGGGATCGTCAGACACTGTTTGAAGAATGACTCATGTGTACAAAAGTAGTTCTTTGTCATGCACTGCAGTTGGTTGCAGCCAAGTTGCCTCGTGTGATAAGCCCCTACGATGTCACAGGGTTTCGTAGACTTGCCAGAATAGTGTCGGTGTTGAGCATGCATCCTGTTGCGTGCCATTATTTGGCAGCAGACACTTTTTGGCACAATGGACATTGCATAACAGTATTTGGCAGCGGACACTTTTTGGCACATTGGATAATTTTAAAGATTGGCGGGGAGGTTAAAGGCACAGTCATGCATTACATAAATAAAATAAATAGCCAGGGCCCGCTTTATGGCACAATAAGCATTCTAGTTTGTCAACTGACTATTATAAACATAATGTTTCTTATTGTATGTGTACATAGTTTGTGTGTGTTTTTGTGCTTGTTAAATGAAACTGCTTTGAGGTTTGTGTATCATTCATGTGTGTATGGTACTGAACGCTCACGCTGTTCGGTTTAAACAATGTGTTCACATTTGTTAAAATAGTGTCTTGCTTTTTAATCGTAATTTAGAACCGAATTTTAAAACGTGGCAAATTCAGCTGCAGTTGTATAACGTTTTGGGCGGTAAAACAAATATTTCAATAAACAAGTAAAAAAAAAAAAAAAAAAAAAAAAAAAATCTTTTATCAGATTCGTTGGACATTATTTTGTTTTGCAAAACCTTGCCCCAGATGCTTTTTCATTTCTCTCTTGTGGTACAATAAGTTACTAGTTTCGACACTTTAAATTTAGACTGTCTGGCTTAAGTACAATAATTGACTAAATACAACATTTTAAAATGAGATATCTAAAGCTAACAGCCTTGTGCATAGCAGTAAAAGTATCTATTTTGATAGTAAAACATCTGATATCGTTCGTAGTCTCCCACAAAAACATCCCTCTTTCAAAACCTTTCAAAACTTAGACTTGTTGTATCATTAAGTGTGCGTAAAGTTGGAGACCGGTCCATAAACGATGACACTTAAAAGAATATGAATAAGTTTGAGAAACAAACAAAAATATGTATAGATATAAATATTTTGGCAACAAAAAATAAAACAAATTATGTCATAAATATTTCTTAGAAAAATAAATAAATATTTCATAGATCTCTGAATATGATATTGCTATAATTAGAATCTTGTTAAATAATTTGTTTTTGTTTGCCAGCTTGTGATAATTTTTGTTGGCGTGTTGTTTGAATAAAACTGTTTGCCTGAACAAGTGTGTTGAGCAAATCTGATTGTACTCCCATCATTCAAAGTTTCAAATCCTGCTTTATGAGTGTCTTAAGTCGAAATTAAAATCCACCATTTTTCTTTATGCCCATTACTAGCCTATTCACGTGCAACTAACTCAGTATAGTACCGTGCATATTAAGTCACAAGCCCCAAACAGTCTTCTAACTGAGGTTAATGAAGAGCTACCATTGGCCGAGAGTCGTGCGCGCACATTGTTGGTCATCAAAGATGGCGGCCAGTGTAAGGTATACTTTACAGCCATTGAACCAAGCCCCATTGATCAGCTATCATTAGAAATTTCATTAGCACGTTTCCGTTGCTTGACATTAAAGAAGGCCGCCAAAGCAAGGAATTATATAGAACTTTCCAATGTTGATAAACAAACCGCATTGGTTGGCATGGATGGTCGAATGTTAGTAGACACCCAATCGTGTTAACAGACGTTTTTCAACAAAAAATTACATTTCCTGCGACCTTTCAAGTAAAATATGATTTGTTGCTTGTTTGTTTACAAATTCAACTTTATGTTTGAATACTTACGATAGAACCAACCCCATGGAACCAAAACCACCCGTAAATAGTCAGGTCCCCTTTAGCATCTAAAGAGCAATAGATATAATGTTGTTCAACACTGGGATCTGTACAAAGATGGCTGCATCATGATAGGTTTTCTTACCAACTCTTCCATACCATTCTGTAAAATGTCTACTCTTTATCACACAACTATTTACAATAATTTTAAATTACTTTTATTTTATTTTAACAAAAATGTACAAAGTGTGCAAACGTGCAGTGCCTTGTGCTTTAAAATAACTTTACAATTTGTGACTAAACAAGTCAATTTTGTGAAAAGTTTCTATCAATGTTTTTCTTTTGGCATTGTTTCTTTTTTTTACTTCAATGTTACTTTCAATATCTCATTCATTGGACTTTTAGAGAGTGCACACTTAAAAAAAACCAATTTTAACAAATTTAAAGGTCTGACAAATATTTCAGTACTCTGGTAAGCATAAATGGTGGACAAAAACTGACCCCAAACCCTCCAAAACCACAAAACTTGTTTGGGATTGTGCCTTTAAAAAAGGGAAAGAAAAGGGGTGACTGGTCGCCACACTCATGTTTCTAAGATGGCAGCTGGCTCAATTCATCTTCAAGACGAAGGGAAACATTGTCAATGTTGCTTGTCTATAAATTCAGTTGCTTGAGAGGCTTAGGGTAGGATGGGGGTTGTTTGATTAAGGTGTCCTGTATCATCATTAATATCCATACGGATGTGTTGGGCTGGTAGTGGACAGAGGCGATCAAATTTGTATTTAAAGCTTATTCTTCAGAAATGCAGTTATTTAGAGTTCGAAAGTTCAATCCCAATGATCCTGTTTTCACTTTTTTTACAGGATTGATAATTTATACAATAACTCGATTGTGAATTGCACTTGAATAACTCAAGGGAAACTGACTTGGTCATTTGGTAAATTAATTTTCTATGGGGTTGAATGGTTAAAATTTTGCGGTAACTTGTGATCAAGCAAGTCATGGTACCACACATTAACTCGCAACTGGCTTTGAGGGTTTCCGTAAGTTCTCGTTGCCTAAGACCAAACTCATGATTTTGGCACTTCATAAATTTCTTTTGATTGATTGATTGATTGATTGGGGAACATTAAGTTTTTTCCAATTGGTAATCAGATTATTGTTGAATCAAAATAAAGTGCGAGTGCAGTGCTGTAACATGATAAAAGTGCTCAAAGTTTATAAAGTGCCGTCTGTATTACTCGTGGTGAATTTGGTGAACACAAAAGTCCAACAATATTTCCTTGTAAACACTTGGTGCAAACTATGAAGAGAATAAGGCACTCATTCTAGAAAATTTTAAAAATGTATGAAAGTTTGTAAATAAATTCTTCCTTGAAAGGCAGTAAATAATGTGTGCCACGACTGTGAACATGTTTCAAGGTGTTAAACAGAATTGGTAGGGATGAACAACTTTATTGTGTAATATTATTCTGAAAGCTTGCAGATTATGAAATTTATGCTAGAATCTGTGAGGATGGAGTTTGATATTGTGTGTTTGAAAAATCCTTCTGAGCGACACCTCATCTTGGGCTGTATACTCCGCAAGGAGCTTAGAAAGCTTGAAAGAATGCTATTGGCCTAAAGACCAGGGCACTAAAGACCAGGGCACTAATGACTAGGGCAATAATAAGCGCATTGATACGGTTATTGTAAAACGCGAAAGATAAGAACTAGTTAATATAATATCATTTTGTTTGTGAAACATTTCCCTCTAAAAGAAGTAATGTATGAAAAAAACTTAATCCGAAAACTTAAAAAACAAACATATGATTTGGGTTGTTATGACCCAAATTAAGGACAATGTGTTACCAAGCTGAAAATGGGGCTTGATTTTGTAATTTCTATGTCTTGTTGATCACAATAAACATGACCACTGTCTGTGACTAGTTTGTCAGCTATACTAATCCTGTATTTATAATATCTTCAATATTTTCATTTTGGAAATTTTGAAAAAAAAGGGGAGGGGAAATGGTGAAATTAGTTCTTTTTTTTTCTTTTCTTAATACTCATAAAAAATGTAAACAAAGGGGAGCTTTAATGGTAAATTAAGAAGTTATTGTAAGACAAAATTAAGGTAACTCTTTTAGTCATATTTGTACAAAATTTCAGATGGACGATTGCAAATTTCAGTCGAACTGGTTTTCGTTTTTTTCCCCCTTAATGAACTGACATTAATTTACAACAAATCAAAGTGCTGCTTGATGATTTTTCTAAGCGATTGAAAAAAAAGTTTTGAAAGAATATAAAAGATAGGCCTTTAAGTTTAGACTGCCTCTTTTTAAAATTTCAAAAAAAAAAATCAGACTTCAAGTGTCTTAGTATAATGTAAAACCCTGTATTAATTACAGCACTTGTTTCTTTTGGCTACATTTAAATGACTTTTCATTTTTTGTAAATTTAAATCATGTATTTTGTTGTTGTTTTATAACTTAGTTTCCCAGTTTCCAGAAAGGCAATTTAAAACATTCATAATAATGTACATACAAAAATTTAACCACTATTTGGTTTTATTGCGTTCTTTGTTCATTGTTCATTTACATTTTGCTTAAACACCCAACTAAAAATTCACAGTTCAGTGTGTTTACTTCTGTGAGTTGTGATACCTGTTAAACCAGTTTAGCTAATTGTTTTAGTTTAGTTATAGGATTAGTTAAGCAAGTTAAACTCCAAACAAAATGTACATTCCAATGGGTCAACTCCTGTGGATTTTAAAACCCATTATTTAACCAATTTAGTTGACCAAATAATCTATAGTTTTTACTAAGGTTTAGCTATTGTTATATTTATCATGTGGATTTTAACAAGTTAACCCAGTTAATTCCCTAAAATAAGTCATAGTTTTAGTTATCATGTGGATTATTTTGAGTTAACCCATTTAAACTCCTAAGGTTTATTTTACAGAAACAGTTATCAAAGTTAACCAAGTTACACTTCCAAGGTTTAGTTATAGTTATAGTTATCATGTGGATTATTAACTCAGTTAAACACTGAATTAATGTTCACATTCAGGTGGGTCTGCTTCTGGGGATTGTGATACCCAGTTAATTCTTAACCAGGACTAATCAGTTTTACTTGTGTGTGGATTGTGATACCATTATTACCCCAGTTTACTAGTTTGAACCAGGTTAACATGGTTTAACTCAACACAACTCGGCCTTACTCTTGCAGATTGTGATACCAATATTAACCCAGTTTAGCTAATCATGACTAATTGGTTCAAATCAGGTTAACATGGCTTAACTTACCACAAATGGGTCTAACTTGTGTGGATTGTGATACCACTGTTAACCCAGTTTACTGGTTTCAAACCAGGTTAACATGGTTTAACTTACCACAACTTGGTTTTACTCTTGTGGATTGACCTTCTTGTTCTTGGACATCTTCATGACCATGAAGACGATGATGATGACGATAACCAGGAGAGCCAAGACACCAATGATGATTCCAATAACTGCTCCTACCGTCAGACCTGAAGAAAAAACCAAACATACCATTTTTTTTTTTTAGAGACGTACATTTATAAATGCCAATCATGTTGGGTCGTTCTGTATCAAATTTGTGTAAGGACCAACGGTCAACTATAGGGTGTCATAGCTATGAAGATAAGAGCACCGGGTACAAGCTCTGGTGTTTCTGTTCAGCAGAGTGTGGGTTTGAATCCCCGTCTTGACACTAGTGTCCTTGAGCAGGACACTCAACTACATGTATAACTGCTTCTCTCCACCCAGGGGTAAATGGGTACCTGTGAGGGCAGAGATGGTTCTTGTGATTGATTTAGCCGAGTAGCGCATATTAATGTTGCACAGGCTGCAGACTCCCCACCAGGGAGCTGAGATGGTTTAAGGAGTGAATTAAGGCCCAGTGACCAGGGGTAATAATGTTGGAAGCGTTTTGAGACGCCCTTTGGGTGTGAAAAGCGCTACATAAAAACTGGTTATTATTATGGTTATTAACTAGTGGTTGTTGATTGACTTACGTAGTGCATGCACACACAAGTTAAAGGGTCATACAAACTTAAGGTATGTGAATGTCAACGCGACGGGCGACTTTTTGTACAATAAAGCCATTGGACACTTTCGGTAAACAGTATTGTCCAAGGCCCACACTTTGTGTACATGTACCACAACTTATATATAAAATAACAAACCTGTGAAAATTTAGGCTCAATCGGTCATCGGAGTCGGGAGAAAATAACGGGAAAACCGACCCTTGTTTCCCCACGTTTCGCCGTGTCATGACATGTGTTTAAAATAAATCTGTAATTCTCGCTATGGAGTTGTATTAATGTTTTCTCTAAAAGTAAAGCATTTCATGGAATAATATTTCGAGAGAGGTCTTTCACCATTACCTTCTGTAAACCCTGTAAGTTATTTGTAAATCTGTGAACTTTTTCATTTTTTCTGGTCCGAAAGTGTCTGACGGCTTTAACCTTTTTTTTATAAAAAAAAACAGATATAAAACCAGCTATTGATCAACAGTCCATGCATGTAGGCTGGCATTGCAAGGCTCCATTAAAGAAAGAGGCCAGATTAACACATCCTTTTTGTCTTCACCAACTCCCACCTGTTATTGGCATGAAATTCCTTATCTGAATAGTGAACCCTGATCTTTTAATTGGATCATGAACAAGCCAGTACTACTGGGGACTGCCCAGGCAGATTAACAGCTCAACCGTTCAATATAACAGCAATCAACAAACAACAAACAAAATATCTTAAAGGAACGTTACAGAATTGGTAAGAAACAAAAATCGTGGAGATCACAGATTTACATAAAACTTACACGGTCTAATGCTGATGATAGAAGAAAACATCCCTTGAAATATTTCTGTCTGAAATGTCATATTTGATGAGAAATAAATAATCTAATTTCGCGTTTGGCGTTTATCGCTCAGTGAGCATTTTATTCATTTTTGTTTTGGCATCGATGCAATGCAAAATTTGTAATCGGTTTTTCACTATTCTCTCGCGACCCAGATGGCCGATCGATCTCAAACTTCTACAGGTTTGTCAGTTAATGTATATGGCGGAATACATAAAGTGCTTACAGTTCCAGCAGCTGTTTTGTTAGCAAAAACCAATTCTGTAATGTTCCTTTAAATTCAACTAGAAAAGACAAATAAACTCACCTGCTATTGGTACTATTCCACCACCTTCAACACAAAAATAAATATAAAAAAGGGTTAGATAGGATTCGAGGCATTGCATGGTGAGGTATCAATATATATTTGGTTTGCGGTAACACCATCTGTAAATCTTCTTGCCAGGTAGAGTTTGTTCTTAGAGAACTGTTTTGCTTAATTCTACTACCGTGGAGTAGATTGTTCGGGTGTTCAGAAGACTTCTCAGTTCTGAAAAGAACTGTCCTGCTGATTAACTATTACCCGGGCGGATGGTATAGAAATAGGCTGGGACTACTACTTTAGCTTATAGGATCATAATTAACTGTACTACCGCGGAGTCAGTTCTTGAGTTGGTCTCAACGTTTCGACTAGCTTGCTCTAGTCATTGTCAGGAGACTGGTTAAATAATAATTACGATATACATATGCTACTGAGTTGTCGATGGAGCCTTCTCGGTATATGGACCCAAACTCTGGAATAAACTTCCCAATCACATCAGGGACACAACATCATTCAACACTAAGCTTGGGCGATATAACGATATTATCGAATATCGCGATATTAATTTGGACACGATTTCGATATCGGATGGATTTGGTTTTAATCGAAATATCGATATATCGCGATATATCGCGATAAATCGATTAAATATCGCGATGTATTTGCTAGCTGAGACATCTTGCATTTGCTAGCTGAGACATCTTGCACCCCAAGGTTTGGAGTAAAACCAGAAGAATAGGTCATTAGAACACCTCTCTTATGCTAGGACTGTCTCTTCTACAACTTTCACTTGGAGTTTTAAGACTGATGATGTCAAATTTCATTAATCGCGATTATATCGAATAGCGCGATATATTGTTGGCGATATATCGTGAATAAAATAAATCGATATCGCCCAAGCTTATTTAACACATTCAAGGCACTTTTGAAAGCTCACTTGTTTCATGAGGCCTACATGTACCATCAATGACTTGTTATTTCTTCCGTGCCTCAGCGCCCAAATTTTTGATTTAGGCACTGTACAAAATATTTTGTATTCATTGTGAATGACGTGTACCAGGTATTCTTTTGAGTATATATTTTTTTTTTAAGCCATTGGACCCTTTCGGTAGACAGTATTATTGTCCAAGGCCCACACTTCGTGCATCACAACTTATCATAAAATAACAAACCTGTGAAAATTTAGGCTCAATCGGTCATCGGAGTCGGGAGTAAATAACGGGAAAACCCACCCTTGTTTCCGCACGTTTCGCCGTGTCATGATATGTGTTTAAAATAAATCCGTAATTCTCGCTACCGAGAATTGATATTGTTTTACTGTTTTCTCAAAAAGTAAAGCATTTCATGGAATAATATTTCAAGAGAAGTCTTTCACCACTACCTTCTGTAAACCCTGTAAGTTATTTGTAAATCTGTGAACCTTTTTTTTTTTCCCGGTACTGAAAGGGTCCAATGGCTTTAAGGATTTGGGTACTTTTTTTTTTCACAAAACACAAGTTCAAAGATTTACATGAATTTTTTAACTTACACCATTTTGAAGATAGCGATAGTAGAAAGCGCATCTTCAAATATTACTTACTGAGGTGCTGTAGTTTTTGAGAAATGATTACAACCATGTCATGAAAATATGTTTGACATGCTGAATGATTTTTGTCTTTACAGACGAAAATTATTTTTGTGACTTGTTTCACTCATTTCTCAAAAACTAAAGCACCTTGGTATACACACTATTGACTGGCAATGAGGTCACTAGTGTACGTCTATTGCCCCGAGGGACTTTGAGTGACCCCTCTTCTGGTCACTCACAGGCCCGAGGGGGAATAGACGTACACTAGTTACCGAATTATGCCAGTCAATATGTGTTTTAAACCACAGCTCGGTCTTAATATCAAAATATAAGAACAGAAATCTGGAAAATAAAGGAAGTTTTGTAGTTGCTGTTCACGGTTCAAGTCAAGAGGGGGCGCTGTAACCGGGCATTATTTTCAAAGACTAGTGCCCGCTCGTGAACTAGTTCCCGCAAAACACGCGTGCGCGTTCACTAGCCTATATTAGTTCATCCCACGTGACCGTGTTTCAGCCAACCAGAATACAGAACCAGCAAGAGGTGTGTTATAAACTATATTAGTTCATCCCACGTGACCGTGTTTCAGCCAACCAGAATACAGAACAAGCAAGAGGTGTGTTATTACTGGTAATATTTTCAGGGAAGCTTTCTACTGTCATTAACTTCAAGCTGTGTGAGTTTATAGTAAATCTGCGGACATTGTGTTTTGTGTTACCAAAACTACCCAGACCCTGCAAATGAGTTGTGATAATGAGGTGAATTAGGTGGATGTACCACGTATCCTTTTAACACAACATTTTTTAAGGAAATTTATCATAACTTTGTTGACAGTCGTGGCGCAAGGTAAAACCGGCAGCCACACGATCAATATTCCAAGACTAATGCTCAAAGTGTTAATTCTCTTCATCGACTTGTTAACACTTTTCTCATATGGATGTTTTAGTTATTTGATGTATGATTTTTTGAAATGTCAACAATAAACCATTATCCCCCCGAAAAAAAAATAAAATAAAAATAAAATAAATTCCAAAACCTGTTTCTACACAAAAGCCTACAGAAAAATTGCACATGATGTCATTGACTGCCATCTTCGATGGAAATGTGTATTCGCTTTGCATGACTCTAAGCCAACGATAGCCTTTTATGGGTGCGCGACGTTTTTCTTCAGCGATGGCGTACGATGTAAGGGCCTCTTCGAAACTTAAAAAAAAATAGATTAACAAGATTCACAGATCAACAAATAACTTACAGGGTTTACAGAAGATAATGGTGAAAGACTCCCCTTGAAATATTATTACATGAAATGCTTTACTTTTTGAGCAAACATTAAAACAATTAGCAATTCTCGATATCGAGAATTACGGATTTATTTTAAACACATGTCATGACACGGCGAAACGTGCGGAAACAAGGGTGGGTTTTCCCGGTTTTTTCTCCCGACTCCAATGACCGATTGAGCCTAAATTTTCACAGGTTCGTTATTTTATATGTAAGTTGTCATACACAAATGTGGGCCTTGGACAATACTGTTTACCTAAAGTGTCCAATGGCTTTAATGTTGCATTAATGTGCAGCAGGCGTAACAGCTTGCTCCAAAATACGTGAAAAAGAAACAGTCACCATCAATGGGGTCGCTTTCACAAGCTTTCGACATTGAATTGAACCAAGTACGAAATACGTTTTAATGTCTTATAAAATACAAAATTTCACATACCCAAATCAAACGGGTCAACTGTAATGAAAGAAAATACAAAAAGGATACAAGGTTAAAAATTGAAAACTAATTATAACAAAAATATGTAAAACTAAAGTCACTGGACACGATTGGTAATAATATTACTAAAAATACAATATAGTTGAAAAAGCTACTTGGTCACCAGCAACGGAGAGCTGTTGATAGTATACAATTTTGAGAAAAAAGGCTCCCTCTGAAGTCACAAAGTTTTCGAGAAAGAGAATATATTGCTCACTAAAATATTTAAATCTTTCAAGCATCTGAAAGCACAGATATTTTTATATCAATATATTCTTGCAACTTCGACAACCAATTGAGCAAATTTGTTTCAAAGATCTGTTATTTTATGCATAGTTGAACCATTGCACTCATTAAAGTCACCTGGAAGTGGTATTTTGTCAAAATAATACTTTTGTCACTAAAATATGTGTTTTGATGAGTGGCATATGAATAAACAATTAACTAAGGTTAAAAAAAATTAGTTTCCATGTTATTTACAAATTTGAAAAATAAGCCCGACCCGAGAGGGCGCTTTTCGTGACGTCAATCGAGGCGCGATGAATCGCATGAAGTGCCAACACAAGATAGTGACGCCTGGCCCAGGCTAAAAACATGCCCTCAAAGTTGAAACAATACCTGATTTTTTTCACGTTAGGCAAATTCTCCTTTAGGTTCGTTACGTCTTTCAGTGACATGTACCTTCTTCGACTTCCCCACTACATGTAGTTGGAAAAATTGTTGGGATTGCGTCATGTTTTAGAAAAGAACTTTTTTCTTCATGTCAAAATGTGCAGTGTATTCCGTATTCTTGAAGCACGACGGCTGGAAGCGTTTGCTGCACAGCGCTGTAAAAGACTTGCACACTGACCCAATCTTTAGTTGTATTGCTGCATCCAGCAGCAATACAGCAGCAATACACCTAGTCCACATTGCCGGAAAAATGCAAGAAAAAAACTTTTTTTCGAATTGACTCATGACTAGGACTTGAATGTACTTGCATGTACATGTGTTCGATGTTCGATCGAGGCAAAGTCTTCCTCGATTGACATCACAAAATGGGCAGGCGGAGTCACCCCACACGACTTTATTAAATTTTTTAAACATATAAATCATTAAAAACAATTACTCAAAAAATGATTTTATTGTTCAGAAAAATATACTCTAATGTTTGAAGAATTTTTTTTTTTATTTCCAGGTGACTTTAACTTTGTTATTTGTATATTATCAGTGAACAGTACCTACCTGAGACTTCAAGAGCAAACTCAGTCAGGTGGTTGGTCCGACATATCACACGTTCATTCTGTGATTCATGAGTAGTCAGGACACCAGACGTGGACCAGGTGTTTGTGTTCTCATCCAAGTATTTGCAGGTACTTTTTCTTTGTGTGGCCGGGAACGTCAAGTTGATATGTTCCAACAAGTTCGCCAAAGGAATTGGTACCCCTGTTTCGAGACAAAGGAAGAGAATGGCATAATAGTAATAACAACGATTATCTTCAAGCAGGCTTGAATCCTTGATTCTGATTGGTGGATCCATAGCAACAAGGAGTGTGATATTATACAAATATTGACTGCATAGCAACAAGGAGTGTGATATTATACAAATATTGACTGCATAGCAACAAGGAGTGTGATATTATACAAATATTGACTGCATAGCAACAAGGAGTGTGATATTATACAAATATTGACTGCTTCGAGCGCTATGGTTTAAAACTGCGACTCCGGAGGTGATTCCCGGAGTGTTCTATTTTCCCCCCGAGGTGCAGCCAAGGGAAAGTGGAACGCTCCAGGGATCACCGAGGGAGTCAGAGTTTTAACTATAGCACGAGTAAATGCAGTCAATATTTGTTTGATAACACCCCAACAGACTATTTATCATCCTCATACACATAACATTCGTACGCGCGTTTTAGATAAACAGATGCACAACTGATTGAGTTCGAGGTGGGTAAAAAGACGTCTGGGTACTGCACGCCATGTGATAGTCGTCGGACTATCACATGGCAAACGATGCACTATCACACGGCTGCCGTTTCTAGTAAAACTAAGACAAATCATGTGACGCGCTCTAAACCAATGAAAAGGCAGAACATTTGTAAGGGGGTGTTATAAAAACTTACATCGCACAGCCAAAGTCACACCATGTGTATTGTGTTTTCTAACTCTGTGTATTGCGCTTTTATAAGCTATGCGCAAAATGCAATTATTTTTATCCTTGTGTACAAGTAAGTCATTGCCACATCAATTTTTACCCTGGTCAAGTTTGCTGGAAAATAAATCTGTTATCACACTCAGGAAAAAACCAACAAATTCAGTGTGTCTGCGTTTAATAACTAACGCAGAAGCGTCATGTACAGTCTGTTTCGATTGTTAAGGCCAAGCTAAAGAATTTTCCTTTTTAGACGAGCTTTTGGATTTGGTTACTCTTTGCGGTGTTTCTCGATTATGCTGATTTTTCTTTGCTGTTGTAGACTTTTGTGTTGCGCTTTTGAACATTTTAATGGTGAAATGACACCATAAAAGCAGTTTTATTCTTATTACTATTACTCCACTCACGCTTTGTGATAACTTTTATTCATAAAAACCCAAGACAGTTTATCAATTCTAGTTGGTCGAGAGGACATCACGTGGGGGTGTTTATACGGATGATATACACGTAACACCAGTAAAAAGTGTTTAATCATGGGCGTGACACGCGAGCTTGCACCTGTGCATATACGACAGTTTATTCATTCCTATTGGTGGAGAGCAACGGCTGGAACACCTGTGCCACATCACTCGATACGCGCGACGCACACGCCAATCTCCTTATAAGAAGTTTTCACCAGAGGGCCTTACCATTTCATAGCTAGAGGGGTGTTGTGTTGAAAGAAATCATTAAACAATTATAATTTTTGCATTTTTAAAAACTTTTTGACCGAAAAAGTATTTATGAATGGGAATCAAAGTGTGTTGAATCGGTTTTAAACTAGTGGTTTAAACCCGCCGAGGCCTGGTTCTTGATAATTTTTACCCGAGACAAAGTCAAGGTAAATTAAAACCTCTTCACCACACATTGATTCTCATATTATTATTTTGGTGATTTCCTTACCAGAGACGTCAAGGACGGTTATTGACTGGATGTAATCAAAGTCAGCCACTTCTTCGCTCTGGTAATCCTCAATATGAAGTAGAACTTCCTGACCGCCCAATCTGATAATATAAAAAGGGATGAGAGTCATTGCTCACTAAAGGTCTGAAACTAAACAATGCGCTACCGCTTCACATACGTAGCGAACAGAAACTCATCTCTTTTAAAGGCAGTGTACACTATTGGTAATTGTCAAAGACTAGCCTTCACAGTTGTTGTATCTCAACATATGCCTAAATTTAAAACAAACCTGTGAAAATTGGAGCTCAATCGATCATTGAACTTGCGAGATAATAATGAAAGAAAAAATCACCCTGTCACACGAAGTTGTGTGCGTTTAGATGGTTAATTTCGAGACCTCAAGTTCTAATGTTGAGGTCTCGTAATCAAATTTGTGGAAAATTACTTCTTTATCGAAAACTATGGCACTACAGAGGGAGCCGTTTCTCACAATGTTTTATACCATCAACCTCTCTCCATTACTCGTCACCAAGAAAGGCTTTACGCTAATAATTATTTTGAGTAATTACCAATAGTGTCCACTGCCTTTAAATGTAATATAAAACCGCTTTTTAGCTTTTTAATGTCTTCTTCTAAGGTCACCTTGCCAGTTAGTTTAGAATTTTAGCATAGATAGGGTTAGAGGCGTCTGTCTCCTGAAAAGATCAAAACATTACCGATGCCAGCAGAGATAGGCCTATGTAATAAGTAATTAATTAGTTCTCTGTTGGCGGGACAGACGTATCCCCATACTTTTGTTTGGGCACTGGCCTGGTGACCAGTCTTTTTTCTTTGTCTTTTTCTTCCACTCTGTGCTTTTTAACATGTGTGCTCTGCGCCTCTGATCATTTTGTATGTAAGGGGCGCAATATAAATTGTAAATATTATTATTATTATTATTATCACAATCCCTCCCACTCACAAAAGGAGAGGGGACTGGTCCTTCTCAGTTGCTGGTCCCCATGCCATGCATGCTGGAACTCACTACCAAATCATACCCAACACCAACTCACTTAAGACATTCAAGAGTAAACTAAAATCCCATCTGTTCTCTTCTCGCTCATAAACTTACTTTTTTCGTAGCTTTCTTTATACCATCGCATTGTATCTTTGTAAAATGCGCTTTATAAGTTTTATTTGTTATTATTATTATTAGGATACAAATTCTGCTGATGTATGTTGAACTTATGGCTCTTCCACCTGAATGGTAGATCTCAGAAGGTAGATGGCAATTACACCTGTATGGTAACCCCTGGAGTTATAGATTCCACTGAGCTTTTAGGAACAGTGTTCTCATCACTAAAGAAGTAGATCAAAGAGCAGGATTTTGTTATATTATGGAAAAAAAGGAACGGCTGTTTTTCTTCACCAGGCTGACTTAAAAAGTCTGAATTCAGATAAAAGTCTGACAAATCTCATCCCTGATATTAAAGCCATTGGACACTTTCGGTACAGAAAAATAAAATAAAAGTTCACAGATTTACAAATAACTTACAGGGTTTACAGAAGGTAATGGTGAAAGACTTCTCTTGAAATATTATTCCATGAAATGCTTTACTTTTTGAGAAAACATTAAAACAATATCAATTCTCGATACTGAGAATTACGGATTTATTTTTAAACACACGTCATGACACGGCGAAACGTGCAGAAACAAGGGTGGGTTTTCCCGTTATTTTTCTCCCGACTCCGAAGACCGATTGAGCCTAAATTTTCACAGGTTTGTTATTTTATATAGAAGTTGTGATACACGAAGTGTGGGCCTTGGACAATACTGTTTACCGAAAGTGTCCAACGTTTTTAAAAGGGGAAGGAAAATGAGAAAAGTTGCAATGTAGGGTTCGAATCGGGTAAATAGTTTACAGGACTGCAGGGCATAACTAATACTTACAACTTCTTTTGGCAAATATTATAGATGTTAAATTTGCATCGGGATAAAGAATATTAATTTTTTTTTTTTTTTACCAATACACCGATGTGTGTTAGCACTGTATACTCACTACAGGTACTTTCCAGAGTCCTTTGAAAAAATATCACAGGCTTATTACTCGGGTGGGATTCGAACCCGCGACCCTTGCAATTCTAGAGCAGTGTATTACCAACTGGACTATCGAGATTGCCCGGTAGCTAGAGGCAGTCCGTATGTTTCGGCAGCGGGTACCGCAATGATGTAAAAGATTTGCATCGGGATAAAGAATATTAATTTAGTTTTTTAAACAAATAGTGTGCATGCACAAACACTTTTGATGACCTCGCCGTACGTTTGTTCTGACTTATCACTGTATCCACGGTATTGCCCTTGTTTATCTCCAAAGCTTAGTTCAGGAGTACAAAACCACCAGAAATCTGCGATCTTCAAATAAATCCCTTCCGACTCCCCCAGTTATCAAAACAAAGTCGTATGGTTCACACTCTTTCCAATATGCAGCAGTTCAGTTATGGAACAGTCTTCCAGAGGTTGTCAAACAGGCTGGGACATCAGAACAATTCAAAACCCGATTAAAAACATACATCTGTTTTCTTTGTACAATTGTTGATTTCCTTTTACATGTACAGCGCATAGGGACCCCCAAACAAAGATATTGACAAAATAGGGACACCGCCAATATAGGGCTAGATAGTTCAGTTGGTAGAGCGCCGGCACATTAATCCGGAGGTCGTTGGTTCCCACCCTAGTCATGCTAGTCAATTCTTTGTTCAACCCCAAATTTTTATTTTATTTATATAACATTGATACCTCACCATGCAATGCCTCAAATCATATATTTATAAAAATAAAATGAAACTAAATACCTTTCATTGATCACCGATAAAGGAAAGCTGATGTTGACTCTGTCAAACTGGATGGCCCTCTCGAGTCTACCTCTTCTTATCCTAGAATGTACGAGCTCTGTACGACTGATGTTCACCTCACGATTTTGCAGTACGGTTCCAAGGTGCCGTGTAAGATTTTGCGCATGGCGTCTACACAAACAAAATAAAAAAATATTTCTTATGAACATTTTTTCTTATTATCGTATGACTGAAGCTCGCCTCACGATTTTGCAGTACGGTTCCAAGATGCCGTGTAAGATTTTGCGCATGGCATCTACACAAACAAAATCAAAAAATATTTCTGATAAAATTATTTCTTATAATCGTACGACTGTTGCTTGCCTCACGATTTTGCAGTACAGTTCCTTAGTGTTGTGTAAGATTTTGTGCATCGCTATACAAACAAAACCAGAAAGTTTTTTCTTATTAAAGGCAGTGGACACTATTGGTAATTATAGTCAAAATAATTATTAGCATAAAACCTTACTTTGTAACGAGTAATGGGGAGAGATTGGTAGTATAAAACATTGTGAGAAACGGCTCCCTCTGAAAGTGGAGTAGTTTTCGAGAAAGAAGTAATTTTACACGAATTTGATTTCGAGACTTCAAGTTTAGAATTTGAGGTCCTGAAATCAAGCATCTGAAAGCACACAACTTCGTGTGACAAGGGTGTTTTGTTCTTTCATAGTTATCTCGCAACTCCGACGACCAATCAAGCTCAAATTTTCACAGGTTTGTTGTTTCATGCATATGTTGAGAAACACCAAGTGAGAAGACTGGTCTTTGACAATTACCAATAATGTCCACTGGCTTTAATCCTTGCGCCCTCAACCGCCTCATAATAGAATGTCGACTGCTCAGAACAAAAAGGTCAATTTTTCCACTGTGGTCAGTTTAACCCCTTTTTACCATTGTACCTTTTAATTGGTGACCATGTTTTAATCAGGAGAAAAAAAGGCCAAAGGAATATCCAGATGCAGGGACAATAAAGTTTTAGTGTATTGTATTGTGAAAACAAAGTTTCTTTATTGCAATCTTATATTTGTATTGATCAATAAAATTGAAAAAATGCATTTAAATAAAATAAAAAAAAATTCACCAAAATAAAAACTCTTTTTAATGTTTTACTTCAAAATGCACAAATATGGGGCAGGAAAGAGCCTGGGGAGCCCATCAAAGCTATAAAAAAAAACTTAAACCCGTCAACTTCAAAGGATGCTGCCCCTTGATCCCACCAGGGGCCTTTAAGCGGACCCGGGTTGTGAGGCGCTACGCTGACCCTGATACACCCACCCTCGACAAAATTAGCCAGCACCCAATTTGCCCTAGCTACAACCTTGCTTACCCTCCACCTTCTTTTCCAAAAGGGAGGCACACAACATGTTTTTATTTTTTGGGGCTAAGGGTGAAGAGGATTTTTTCCTGAGCTCTCGCCTGTCCTGAGGACGCCCCAAGCCAAAAATGTGACAAGCGGCCATTTTGAAAAAAAAAAAAAAAAAAATCCTGTTTTTTTTTTCAAAAAGAGAGGATGCCAAACATGTTTTTTTTTTTTTTTGGCCTACATGTAAGTAATAATAATAAAGGAAACTTGTAATGCGCCATGTCTGTCACAGGTGACACTCCTGGCGCAGGAACCCTAACAAAGCCAACGACTGAAGGAACTAAATAAACAAACTAAACAGAAGGAGAAGCAACTTGTGTGATGAGGTGGGTCTTGAGTTGGTTCTTGAAAGTGTAAAAAAAAACTCCTTCATTTTTTTGAAAAGGGAGGACAATACACATGTTTTTATTTATTTGGCCTTACAAGTGGTATTCAGAGGGTTTTTACCTGAGTTCCCGTCTGTCCTCAGGTAGCGCCAAACCAGCGTGTGTCTCAGCTATCTCCTCACTCAGTTCCTCAAAAGTTTCTCTTATATGCTCTGGATCGTCACCAATATAGGATCTGATCAAAGCCTTCAGGTTATTTAACATCGTCACTGAGGACAGAGAGGAAAGTAGAGCAACATTACAGAATTGGTTTGGCTCACAAAGAAGTTGCTGGCAATGTAGGCACTTGATGTAATCCACGAGGGTGATCGTTCGATTAGCTCTTGTTGAGACCAACTAAGAACTGACTCTGTGGTAGCACAGCTAATCACGATCCTATAAGCTAAAGTAGTAGTCCCAGCCTATTTTCTATACCATCCGCCTATGTAACAGTTAAAAAGCAGGACAGTTCTTTTCAGAACTGAGAAGTCTCCTGAACACCCGATAAATCTACTCCGCTGTTGTAGAATAAAGAAAGACAGTTCTCTAAAGAACAAACTCTACCTGGAAAGTAGATACACACATGGTGTTATCGCAAACCAAATATATAAGCTTCCCTGGGTCGACCCCGGGGTGAGCCCCTGACAAGAGCTAATCGAACATTCACACTTACCCTCTCGTGGTGACGGCATGCACCTCAGGTCACCCCCAAGTGACCCACTCCACAAGCAGGGCACTGGGGGCTGACCCGGGTGAGCCCCGTCAAAGCTATTCAAACGTATCGGGGCAGACCGGGGTCGACCCAGGGAAGCTAAACGAACACCCCCATTGATACCTCACCATGCATTGCCTCAAATCATATATATAGGGCCACTGATTTTCCGCGATCGCGGAAAATGGACGGAATTCGCGGAATTCGCCCTTTGAAACGGAAAACGGCATTCAGTTTTAGGAAGAAAAAAAAAAGATTTTTTTAAATGTTTTTGTTCATGTTCTTCAGGCCAAAACTATTGCAATTGCATTCTCTATTAAGGATCTTTTTGTCAAACTAAAAAAGCATCAGAAATCAGACCATTAAAAAGTATGAGATTGTAATCGTGGATCATTCTATTCCAATTTCAACCCAGTGCAGTACACACGCTGTTAACATGCGGAGGGCATTATTCACGGCACGTTTTTTACATTTTTGTTTCACACAAATTGCATTTTCTCCCTCCCTTTTACCAACAATAATACACAAACTAGCTTACTGATCCATAAGAACCCATACAATGTGTTTTCATCTCGGAAAGGTCTAAAATGAAAGCGTAAACTGTCAACATTCTGTCGCCAAAGCGAAAACAAAATGGCTGACACTTTGTTTGTGGAGGGAGAATCATAGACTTGGTCCCAAGTCTGTGATCATCCTAAAACAGCGCCCTCTTGTGGATACACTTCCGTCATTAGCCTACAAATGCATGCAATGTGGCTGACGCAGAGACAAACTGCAGTTTTTAGAATCAAGTCTATCACGTCATGTGGGCTGATACTGCAGCCACAGTGCAACGGCTGTTTACATGTTTCTGTTGCATCGATCAGCAGACACAATTTAATAAAAATAAAAAAAATTAAAAAATCTTTTTTTTTAGTGTTTTTTAGAAAAATGTCAGTTCAAATTAAAATTTAGGAAGTCAGCAGTGCAACTTATCCAAAATTTACGTTCATAAGTGTCTCCCTGGGTATTAAACAACCTTTTATCTAATTAAAAAACATGAAACGGAATTTTTTGTGCCTGAAACGGAATTCATGTTTTTGTCAAACGGAATTTGCACTTTTCTGAAATGGAAAATCAGTGGCCCTATATATAACAATCAAATCTGACTCCCACAAGATGTGCTCTCCACCAATTGGAATAGCAAAACTTTCTCAAGTATTTATGAATACTAATACTTAATAGATCTTTATCAAGGTGTGGCCATCTTGATTTTACTCCATTCCAACTCATTGAAACCAAACTGGGGCTGGACCATAAAGTTATATTATAAGAACTAGAGGGCACACTGGTGATGCTGCTTGAACAAACGGTACGGGACCGCAACATGACAAGCGCGCAATTATGTATGCATTTGAGGTTTTTTTTATTGAACGCTCACGCGATTCTGTTTGTCAACTTACAAAATGGCCGCACAAACACACGCTGTGAGATGGCTGTTTTGTCAACTTAGAAAATGCCCATCTGCGCGCATGCCGGGGCGCGTATATAGGCCAGTGCGCCCTCTAGTTCTTATACATAACTCTATTGGCTGGACGAATAGTCTGGTGCCATGTTTGCGCAATGAATGTTAGCATTCATTACTGTTATAGAAACAGGGCACATGACCAAAATGGTGACAGCGTGATATAGGTCAATAGGGCTTACTGCTCTGATCTTCCGTCTGCACATCTGGAAACGTTTCCAAGTCTAATGATATGGTTGAGCGCTCAGCTGCGCTGATAGAACCGAGTAGACTGGTAGCATCTGTCAAAAGGCTGTAGTGCTCTGCAATCCCATCTGCAGTTGCTCTTCGTCGACGGTTTCCTGATGTTGTGGCCACTGACTTCATGACTCTGCTATTCTTGTGAAAAGCTTGCACGTAATCACCTAGGAATGAAAAATATATTTGAAGAGTCATTTTTAAAGATGACTCCCTTTTTGGTATACTTTTGGTTCACCATACATGTGGTCGTCTGTCCTTGTTGCCCCTTGTCTTTGTTTGTCCTACAGTAGGTTTATGTTACCATACCTTCTGGTTGTACATGTACATGTATGTACTAGATGTTTTTTTTAAATTTATTTATTGCCTCCAATGGCGATATATTTGTTATTATGCTAATTGTATAATTTATATGTAAAAAATATTTGTATGGAAACTATTTTTGATTAAATTGTAATTGTTACTGTAGTTTTGCCATTTTTTTTTTTTAACCCATACACCGATGTGTGTTAGCACTGTACGTGTACATGTATATTGAGTACTGTACTTTCCTGAGTCCTGTGAAAATATCACAGGCATGATACTCGGGTGGGATTCGAACCCACGACCCTTGCAATTCTAGAGCAGTGTCTTACCAACTAGACTACCGAGATTGCCCGGTAGCTAGAGGCAGTTCGAATCCTGTGATTTGTCAGCGGGTACCGCAACGATATAAGAGATGTTAAATTTGCACCGAGGATAAAGAATATTAATTTTGGTTTTTACCCATACACCGATGTGTGTTAGCACTGTATACTCAGTACTTTCCCGAGTCCTGTGAAAAAAATATCACAGGGATAGCAAAAAAAATAAATATTAATATTCCTTATCCACGATGCACTGTATACTCAGTACTTTCCCGAGTCCTGTGAACAAAATATCACAGGGATAGCAAAAAAAATAAATATTAATATTCCTTATCCACGATGCAAATTTAACATCTTTGAAGAGTTTGAGACCTCAAGTTTAGACGTTGAGGTCTCAAAATCAAGCATCTAAAAGCAGAGCTGCCAACATTGGTTTTTGAAAATCACGAAGATTTTATTTTTAAGTCAGAAAGACTCAATCTCAGCACGAGTCACGACGATTTTTGCGGACATAAAAACCAATATTCATGTACAGACATATACATTTGAAATATTACTAAAGAATATTGCTGTTTATGTTTTAAATGTTTTGCACATGTTTCTAGTTTTGAAGCACTGTCGGGTAACATTCGTCTAAAAAGAGGACCAACATGGTCAGAAGATGCAACGTTTAAGTTATGTTCAATTATAAACCCTGTGAATAAAGTTTCCGCCTTTATTATACTGCTGTCATCAGAGCCCGATTTTCTAAAAAAATCTGCAATGCCTAGCGTGTTGGATCGTGCTGTTGCACTACTGCAATGTTTGTCGGAATCTATGTGTCTCAATATGTCGTTTCGTCCGCCGTATTTCACAGATACCTCTGAATTGCACGTAGTGCAAAAGGCATGGTTTTCATCCTTTGATGATTTCTTTATACAAGGCCATTCTTTGTGGTAGTCTTCTTTGTATTTTTGAGCGTATTTAATTTTCTTCACCGACTTACCAGTTGCTCTGCTGGGCGGCGCCATTTTGCTTTACATTCCCAACCACGTTCCCAGTGGTGTACGATGTAGCAGCGTCATTTGCTCGATCGTGGGCAGTGCGTCGTAACGAGTATACGCCACTGTAAGTGCAATCATCTATTCCAGGGGTTAGTGACGAGAGGTATCGATATAGCGCGCTACCCATGGTGGCGAGGTTGATCAGTGCATGCACATGTATGGATGCGCAGAAGACGAAACTACGGTTAGAACAACTTTTTCTGCGCATCTATGCAATTAAATATGCACGCGCACAAACGTTATACACACACGGGCCACGGCGGAGGGCTACGAAATTCGTCAATTTTATTATTTTTTCATTAACAGGTTGGGGATCCAGGAGATTTTGACTGCTTGCGGGATGACGGAAGATTGCCGTCAAATACGGGAGTCTTCCGCAAAATCCGGAAGAGTTGGCAGCTCTGTAAAAGCACACAACTTCGTGTGACAAGGGTGTTTTTTTTTTTCATTAAAATCTTGCAACTACGACGACCAATCAAGCTCAAATGTTCATGCAGGTTTGTTATTTTATGCATATGTTGAGATACACCAAGTGAGAAGACTTGTCTTTGTCAATTACCAATAGTGTCCAGTGTCTTTTTTAAGTATTCTTGATTGATAGTACAAGATTTATTCATTTACCAGATTCTTTGTCTTTCTGGATATCGTCAGTGATGGCTTGAATGGCAGCCTCGGTAATCTGCTGCACCTGTCGGATAGATGCTTCAGTGAACTCCTTACATCTTCCTTTCTTGCCACAAACCTGAAAGTCAACAAGAACAAAAATAAGAGATGTTAAATTTGCATCGGGATAAAGAATATTAATTATTTTTTTTTTTACCCATACACCGATGTGGGTTAGCACTGGATATACTCAGTATTTTCCCGAGTCCTGTGAACAAATATCACAGGCATGTTACTCGGGTGACATTCGAACTGCCTCTAGCTACCGGGCAACCTCGGTAGTCTAGTTGGTAAGACACTTCTCTAGAATTGCAAGGGTCGTGGGTTCGAATCCCACCCGAGTAACATGCCTGTGATATTTCTTCACAAGACTCGGGAAAGTACTGAGTATACAGTGCTAACACACATCGGTGTATGGGTAAAAAACCAAAATTAATAAATAATAATAAATAACAGTGGCCATTTATGATGTTAATTATGAGTTACATAGTTAAAACCATTTGACACTTTCGGTAAACAGTATTGTCGAAAGGCCCACACTTCGTGTATCACAACTTATATATCAAATAACAAACCTGTGAAAATTTAGGCTCAATCGGTCATCGGAGTCGGGAGAAAATAACGGGAAAACCTACCCTTGTTTCCGCACGTTTCGCCGTGTAATGACAGTGTTCAAAATAAATCCGAAATTCTCGACAACGAGAATTGATAATTGTTGTAATGTTTTCTCAAAAAGTAAAGCATTTCATGGAATAACATTTCAAGAGAAGTCTTTCACCATTGCCTTCTTTATTATTTTTATTTGTTTAAATTAATCTTTGCACCAAAGGGTTATTAAAGGCACTGTACACGTTTGGTATTTACTAAAAATATATATTAGCATAAAAACTTACTTGGTAACAAGCATAGGAGAGCTGTTGATAGTATAACACATTGTGAGAAACTACTCCCTCTGAAGTGACATAGTTTTTGAGGAAGAGATAATTTCTCACTAAAATAATAAAATACTTTTGGCCAGAAGCCTTTTACGTCTAGCTGAAAGCACACTTTTTTTAACAACAAGGGTGTTTTTTCCCCATAATTTTATAACAACTTCAATGACCAATGGGAGACTTTCTGGGACGATAGAGGGCAGCAGACTTACCGGGTAAATCCATTGTTTTCAGAATTATGCGCATGTTCAGAACTACGTAAACAATGGAAATTTACCCAGTATGTCTGCTGCCACCTAGCGTTGGAAAGTCTCCTATTGAGCCCAAATTCTATGCCCATGTTTGGGATACACTAAGTGAGAATACTGGTCTTTGACAATTACCCAACCTGTTAAGTGCCTTTAAAGACACTGGACACTATAGGTAATTGAATTGTCAAAGACCAGCCTTCCCACTTGGTGTATCTCAACAAATGCATAAAACAACAAACCTTTGAAAATTTGAGCTCAATTGGTCATAGAAGTTGCGAGATAATAATGAAAGAAAAAAACACCCTTGTCACACGAAGTTGTGTGCTTTCAGATGCTTGATTTCGAGACCTAAAAATTATAAATCTGAATATCATGAAAGAAGTTCATCAGGCTGTTAAAATATGTTTCTTAGGAAATACATTTAATAAGTATAAATCTGAAGTCTCGAAATAAAATTTGTCGAAAATTACTTCTCTCTCGAAAACTATGTTACTTCAGAGGGAACCGCAACCTCTCCCTATTACTCGTTACCAAGAAAGGTTTTATGCTAATAATTATTTTTAGTAATTACCACTAGTGTCCACTGCCTTTAAAGGGAAGGTACACATTTGGTAATTACTCAAAACAAATATTAACTTAATAACTGACTTGGTAAAGAGCATTGGAGAGCTGTTATACAAATATTGACTGCTTCTTGCAACTCCAATGACCAATTGAGTCAAAATTTTCACAAGTTTGTTATTTTATGCATGTTAGCCTTTGACAATTACCAATAGTGTCCACTGCCTTTAACACTTACCCGTACTATGATGTTAACATACTCGGCACCTTCCACTTCCCAAAAGAACTCAATATTCAGCAAGTTGGAATCCACTGGGACTGTCATCAGAGGGATCTTCTTCGTTGGGGTGTTTGTCGATGCTACGAAGGCCTGGTAGGTCAGCCCGTCGCTGCCAACACAACCGTCTACTTTGATTTTACCCTAAGGAAGAAAAAAAACAATCAATCAATCTTTAATTTGTTTATTTGTTTGTTTGGGTGTTACTTTGTTTCTTGGGGGTGTTGGGGCTGTTTGTATGTTTGTCTGTATGTCTGTTTGTCTGTTGGGGTGTTACTTTGTTTGTTGGGGTGTTAGGCTGTTTGTATGTTTGTCTGTATGTCTGTTTGTCTGTTGGGGTGTTACTTTGTTTGTTGGGGTGTTAGGCTGTTTGTTTGTTTGTCTGTATGTCTGTTTGTCTGTTGGGGTGTTACTTTGTTTGTTGGGGTGTTAGGCTGTTTGTTTGTTTGTCTGTATGTCTGTTTGTCTGTTGGGGTGTTACTTTGTTTGTTGGGGTGTTAGGCTGTTTGTTTGTTTGTCTGTATGTCTGTTTGTTTGTTGGGGTGTTACTTTGTTTGTTGGGGTGTTAGGCTGTTTGTTTGTTTGTCTGTATGTCTGTTTGTCTGTTGGGGTGTTACTTTGTTTGTTGGGGTGTTAGGCTGTTTGTATGTTTGTCTGTATGTCTGTTTGTCTGTTGGGGTGTTACTTTGTTTGTTGGGGTGTTAGGCTGTTTGTTTGTTTGTCTGTATGTCTGTTTGTCTGTTGGGGTGTTACTTTGTTTGTTGGGGTGTTAGGCTGTTTGTTTGTTTGTCTGTATGTCTGTTTGTTTGTTGGGGTGTTACTTTGTTTACTCTGTATGCATGTGCGTGTTACATACGTCCATATACATGTAGGCATGCGCAATGTGGTAAACATCCAGATACATGTAGCAGCTGCATTGACGCTGTCGCCGAGGACTTGATTATTTTAAACAACAATTATTGTCATAAAATCAAGTTTATTCAATATTCAAGTCACTTCTCAACTCTCAAGTCATTTTTGCGCAAGTCAAGTCAAGTCACAAGTCATTTTTGCTCAAGTCAATTCAAGTCACAAGTCATTTTTTTGTCCAAGTCAAGTCAAGTCTAAAATCAACAAAATTGGTGACTCAAGTCTGACTCGAGTCCAAGTCACCGACTTGAGTCAACAAGACTGACGATTATTTTTACCGGTGAAAGTGTCAAGTATTCGCTCTGCAGACTGACTTGGCAACCAGAGATCTCTCTGTAGATGGTGATCTTGGTCGCCGCAGACGACAACTCCGTATCCATGATGCCAACCATCATGGCCTTAATCTCGTAGTCAGATCCAGCGGTCAAAGTTCCTGAGTTAAAAAAAATAAATAATCGAAGCGAGTTGAATATTTGTTTCTTTCAAATGTTTTTTCATTTTTTTCTTCTTCTTTTATATTATGTTTTAGTGTGTGTCCCGTATCGCTCAGCTTGGCTTGCACGTTCTCGTCAGAGGCTTTGGCGGGACTTTCTTTAGCTCAATGCTGCGGGCCTGGTCGTGGTTTCCCTTCTGGTTCTGATTTTTTTCCCTATGTTGTTGTTTTAAAATGGTGTTATTATTATTGTTTACTTGGCATTCACTGGATATAGTCACGTATTGTTTTGTTTTCATTGTCTTTGCTGCGCCTTGAACATCTGTGGGAAGCTTTCCACTATCATCTTCTATCTAACCACGTGAGTTGAATGTAAAATGTGGACATTGTGTTTTGTCATGTTTGTGTCCTACAAAAAGTACCCAAATCCTTTACAATATCAATTCAGAAACTAACCCGCTTCGATGTTTTTAATAAGAGAATAAATATGTGCTTGGCTGGTTTTAAACACTCTGTTTAATACCGGTTGCAGTCTGGATGTCATAATTACCCGAGGTGGAGGAGAGGGTAGTTATCAGCATCCACACTGCAACCGGTTTTATTCCCATTCATAAATACCTTTTCGGTCAAAAAACATCAAAACTTTTTGGTCCTAAAGTTTAAAAAAAAGTGTAACAATTGTTCAATGATTTCTTTCAACAAAACACCCCTCCAGCTATGAAATGGTAAGGCCCTTGGGTAAACAACTCCTTATAAGGGAATGCTGTGCGCGTCGCGCGTGATGTGGCGCAACTGTCCCGGCCGTTGCTCTCGACCAATAGGAATGAATAAACTGTCTTTAAAAGCACAGGTGCAAGCTCGCGTATCACGCCCATGTTTAAACACTTTTTACTGGTGTTAAATCATCCGTTTAAACACCCCTACGTGATGGCCTCTGGACGCGTATCGCGTGATGTGGCGCAACTGTCCTGGCCGTTGCTCTCGACCAATAGGAATGAATAAACTGTCTTTAAAAGCACAGGTGCAAGCTCGCGTATCACGCCCATGTTTAAACACTTTTTACTGGTGTTAAATCATCCGTTTAAACACCCCCACGTGATGGCCTCTGGACCAATCAGAATGGATTAACTGTCTTAGGTATTTATGAATGGAAAGTTATTATTTTTTTTGCATGTTAAAATATCAATTCAGAAACTAACTAGCCTGAACACCTTTGACCTACATTCATTTAACATACATGTAGAGATACGCAGTCAAACTCTATTGCGGAAGTGGCAGCAGTGAACTGGTTGGGCATCTATGGAAGCATATTGTTATCGCACGTCCAACTCTCGCACCGTATGCATAACACCCTGACACAACAACCCTGCTGAGAAGCCTCCGGGTGGAAGCCTCCGGGTGGAAGCCTCCGGGTGGAAGCCTCCGTCTACATTATGTAGACGACCTCAACGCCATTGGCCTACACAGTACGATCAAGCTGTTCAAGCTGCCCTGGATCGGCCTGGATGGCAGAGAAGAATTTCTAACATTGGACAAACCCGTTGTCACAACATCTCAAGACCAGTTCGGCGCGAGTGGTAGCGTCAACTACATATGTAGACGACCTCAACGCCATTGGCCTACACAGTACGATCAAGCTGTTCAAGCTGCCCTGGATCGGCCTGGATGGCAGAGAAGAATTTCTAACATTGGACAAATCCGTTGTCAGCATTATTCTTCTCAAACGAGGTCTCGGCTTGACTGTGCACATTTTGTGTCTCACCGCCTTTAGTAGTTACCCACTCCACTCTGTCTGTGCTACGTCTCATCTTTTAAAGGTTTTTTGATGTATTTAATGGAAAGGTATTATTTTTTGCACTTTAAAATATCAACTAAGAAACTAACCAGCAGGCAGCGTGATGGTCGCAATGGCAGTATCATCAGCATCGTTCTTCTCAAATGAGGTCACGGCTTGACTGTGTACATCTTGAGTCTCACCCCCTTTAGTAATCGCCCACTCCACTCTGTCTGTGCTTCCCTTCTTTGAGATCTCAGCCGTCACCACGATCAGCTGCCGCGGCTTGAACATGCCGTTGAACTCCCTCGTTAGGACGGCCTGTATTAAAGTGGGATAGAATAGAGTGCAGTCAGTTCATCAGAAATTGGCCAAGTGGTCGACTGACTAACAGAATCAAATTCCAGTTGTGGTGGTTAAGTCATCAGCAAGATACTTTGCTATAATCACTTCCAGGCATGCAACTGAAACTTCACTAAAAAAAGAGAAAGTTACAAAATGTAAAATCAATCAATCAATCAATCAATAAATTTATAAGGCGCTAATCCAACAGTCGTTGCTCATATATAGTGCCGTACAGTTAGGCTTTTGAAAAAAAAATGAGATTTAAGTAAAGTTTTGAAATTTGCTAATGAAGAAGATTGCCTGATGTTCCGAGGAAGATGATTCCACATCCTTGGTGCTGCAACATGCTTTTTAAAGTATTTTTCGATTTTGAATGGTAAAACTGAGATAACAATAGAGGAAATCAGCTGATCCAAGAAAAAATTGCATGCCGCTTCTCTTCACCCAGGGGTATAAATGGATACCTGGGAGGGTAGAGGTTGTCAATGAAAAAAGCCTTTGGAGCGCCACGGTTGCCAAGGTTGTAGACTCCCCAGGGAGCTGAGAAAGATTAAAGAGCCAATAAAGGATGATCTCAATATGTCAAGTATTACCTTTTTATGGCCAAATAGACATCGTAGATAGCGGTTAATAACCATTTTACTCTCAAAATTTGCATTTAGTAATAAATAACTAGAGTCAAAAATGCACCCGGCCGCGCGGCTTTTTCAGCCGAGAGTCAAAAATGGCTTATCTATTATAATGACCCTGGACGCCAGTGACGAATTTCCCCTATTGGTTTTGAACACAGCTCTCCAGCTTTGGCATTTCCACACCAAATAGCCGCCACTGACGTCACGATTGCTTTGTCGTGCGGGTTTGTTTGACCCCACGTTCTTCAGAAATTTGGCTTGGAGCGTTCTGGAGAAAACCCATTTTTATCATGTTTAACTTGAGGTAAGAGACTCGTTATATTTGTTTTATGTTTCCTGGATGATCTGCAGCTGTTAGAAAACTGTAATATCTATATATTTCAGATCATCCTTTATTGGCTGCTTAACGGAATGTTATTCACCCAAGGACCCAGCCGTCGATTTCACAAAACTCTTCCTAACTTAAGACTAATCTTAGGACTTAGGACGAGTCCCAACCCTGCACTGTTGCATGCGGACCTTAAGATTAATCCTAAGTTAAGACGAGTTACTCGTCCTAACTCGAGATAAGACGAGTCCTAACTCTTTGTGAAATCGACCCCTGGCACTTTAAGCGTATTGAGACGGTTATAGGAGAAAAGATCACAAGACTGCAGGGCTCGAGCTTAAAAAGCTGAAGTGAACCAGAAATGTTATTACAGGACCAGAGTCAAAATGAAAGTCCTGGAATTATGCGTCCAAACGACCAATGGGAGACTTTCTGGGACGATAGAGGGCAGCAGACTTACCGGGTAAATCCATTGTTCTCAGAATTATGCGCATGTTCAGAACTACGTAAACAATGGAAATTTACCCGGTATGTCTGCTGCCGCCTAGCGTTGGAAAGTCTCCTATTGAGTTCAAATTGTCACAGGTTTGTGCATGTGTTGAGAAACACCACGGTGGAAGAAAATACATGGAGATCGAACGACCCATCAAACCACCATTGTCCTTTGAGTTGACTCGTCTTATCTCGAGTTAGGATGAGTAACTACATGTAATCCTAACTTAGGATTAATCTTAAGGTCTGCATGCTACAGTAGTGCAGGGTTGGGACTTGCCTAAGTCCTAAGATTAGTCCTGAAATAGGAAGAGTTTTGTGAAAATCGACGGCAGTGTCTTTACACATTATTAAGGGAGTCAATGTGTGGTAAAGAGGTTTTCAACTAGTGGTTTAAACCCGCGCTGAGGCCTGGACTTGATAATTTATCAAGAACCAGGCCTCGGCGGGTTTAAACCACATGTTGAACACCCATTCAACACACTTTGATTCCCATTCATAAATACCTTTTCGGTCAAAAAACATCAACACTTTTTGGTCATAAGGTAAAATAAATGCAAAAATTATAATTGTTAAATGTTTTCTTTCAACACAACACCCCTCCAGCTATGAAATGGTAGAGCCCTCCGCCGCCCTCGGGTAAGCAACTCCTTAAAAGGGAATGCTGTGCGCGTCGCGCGTATCGCGTGATGTGGCACAACTGTTTCAGCCGTTGCTCTCGACCAATAGGAATGAAGAAACTGTCGTACATGTATAAGCGCAGGTGCAAGGTCGCATGTCCCGCCCATGTTATAACACTTTTTACTGGTGTTATATCATCCGTTCAAACAACCCCTCGTGATGCCCTCTCGACCAATTAGAATGGATAAACTCTCTTAGGTATTTATGAATATACAAATAATACCTCAGGAGGGGATCCACTCTGAATGTCCACTACAACACTGGCCATTGCCTCGCGATGGTCATTTGTATTGGCTGCATTGGGTTTGGAAACAGTTACGGTAAAGGTGTGCATCCCGTTAGACAAAACCCCAGGACCAACGCTCAATGTCTCCATGGTAACGGAGGCTCCAGCCAGGTCACAAGCCGCATCCTCCTGGTGATCAATATAAATAAGAAGAAAACATATTAAAGGATTCAGGTACTTTTTCAAAATGTCCACAGATTTACATTAAACTTTTACAGGGTTTGGAGATAATGATAGTGGAAAGCTTCCCTTCAAATATTACTAACTAAGGTTGTGTAGTTTTTGAGAAATGAGTAAAACAAGTCACAAAATAGTTTTGGTCTCATGAGACCAAAATAATTTTAGCATGTAAAATCCCCTTAACCAGTTATGATATTGTACCAAAACCATATCATAACTGGTTAATACGTTTTTACATGCTAAAACTGAGACGAAAATTATTACTTTTTCTCATTTCTCAAAAACTACAGCACCTCAGTAAGTAAAATTTCAAGGGAAAATTTCTACTATCATAATCTTCAAACTGTGTAAGTTTAATGTATATCTGTGGACATTGTGTTTTTGTGTCAGGAAAAAGTACATTGTTTGAAGCTTTGCACGGTGTGAAAAAATAAGAAGGAACTATTATACACACTATTGACTGGCAATGAGGTAACTAGTATACGTCTATTCCCCCGAGGGACTTTGAGTGGCCCCTCTTCTGGTCACTCACAGACCCGAGGGGGAATAGATGTACACTAGTTACCGAACTATGCCAGTCAATATGTGTTTAATAACAAAGCTCGGTCTTAAATGTGAAATAAGAATTAGAAATCTGGAAAAAGACAGGAAGTTTGGTAGTTGTTGGTCAAGGTTCAAGTCAAGAGAGGGCGCTGTAACCAGGCACTATTTCTAAAGGCTAGTGCCCGCCTGGGTACTTATTCCCGCAACAAAAGCGTGCGAGATCACGAGACTATTGTTCATCCCACGCGACTGTGTTTCAGCCAACCAGAATACCGAACAAGCAAGAGGTGTGTTATAAAAATAAATAGTGAACTTGCGGGTACGACCACGTGTAAATCTCTTATAAGTGAGAGTTGGCTCTGAACAGAGACGGTGTGGTCTCTTTTTTAGAGCCATTTTAGAGATTTAGAGATTTTTTTTTTTTTTTTTTTTAGAGATTTAGAGATTTACACATGGTTGTACCCGCAAGTTTACTAAGGAAGTTAAAGGGTAGCAAGGCCATTACCGTATGATTAAAGGCCAGAGGCTTTAGCACTGCATTGACCCTTCGCACGCATGTCACATGCGGCGACTGAGCCGTGGTCACCATTTTGGTGGTCAATAGGTTCACATGTAAATGCCACGTCGCCTTAAATGTGCACTTCACTGAATATCATGGACAATCCACAGTGACATTGACCACCAAAATTGGAGCGTCCAAGAATATTCTAATAATGGCGTCAGGTGAATTTGGTCAATACTTGAACAGTTCTTTTCCAGGTTCTGTCATGTCTGTGAACAAAAATCACAGGCATGTTACTCGGGTGGGATTCGAACCCACGACCCTTGCAATTCTAGAGCAGTGTCTTACCAACTAGTCTTCCGAGGTTGCACAGTAGCTAGAGGCAGTTCGACTCCTATGTTTAGGCAGCGGGTTAAATCTCTTATATTTTTGCGGTACTCGCTGCCTAAACATAGGATTCGAACTGCCTCTAGCTACATGTATGGGGCAACCTCTGTAGTCTAGTTGGTAAGACACTGCTCTAGAATAACGAGATGAGTGAGTTCGAATCCAACCCGAGTAACATGCCTGTGATATATATGTTCACAGGACTCGGGAAAGTACTGAGTACACAGTGCTAACACACACCGGTGTATGGGTAAAAATAAAAAATAATATTCTATATCCCTGATGCAACTTTAACATCTCTTAACATTATTATTATTCAAAATCCGTCTTACTGGTCTACTGCACTGCCACTGGTATCGGAGTTCCGCAGAAGAACTTGTCATATCATCCAGGTCTTTGGAACCCGAGGCATCCAAAGTCAGCCTTGACTCTCGCCCCAACGTGCGCTGACTTCCACCGGCGATGATCGCAACAAGGGGTGATCTCAACACGGTGAGTTTGATTTCTGAAGTTGCCTTGTTGGAGTCACCCTCGCGCCAAGCCTTCACGATGAATGTCACCTCTTGATTGACTTAGAGGTAAGGAAATCAAAAATGAATAGATATTAACTTCTCAGATTCTTTTTTTCTTAAAGACACTGCCGTCGATTTCAAAAAACTCTTCCTAACTTAAGACTAATCTTAGGGCTTAGGACAAGTCCCAAGACCTTTTAAGATTAATCCTAACTCGAGATAAGAGGAGTCCTAACTCTCTGTGAAATCGACCCCTGAACACTTTTGTTAATTGTCAAAAACCAATCTTCTCACTTGGTGTATCTCAACATTAGCATAAAATAACAAGCATGTGAAAATTGAGCTCAAATTGAACACAATCGGTCGTCGAAGTTGCGAGATAACAATGAAAGAAAAAACACCCTTGTCACACGAAGTTGTGTGCCTTCAGATGCTTGATTTCGAGACCTCAATTTCTAAATCTGAGGCATCGAAATCAAGTTCGTGGAAAATGACTTCTTTCTCGAAAACTACATCACTTCAGAGGGAGCTTCAATGTTTTATACTATCAACCTCTCCCCATTACTCGTTACCACGTAAGGTTTTATGCTTATAATAATTTTGAGTAACTACCAACATTGCCACTGCCATTAAAGGAACGTTGCAGAATTGGTAAGAAACAAAAATCGTAAAGATCACAGAGCAACAAAAAACTTACACGGTCTTATAATGATGATCCCTTGAAATATTTCTGTCTGAAATAGCATATTTGATGAGAAATATATAATCAAATTTCCAGCTGGGAGTTTATCGATCAGTGAGCGTTTTATTCATTTTTGATCTTGCATCAATGTGAAAGCAAAATGTGTTATTGGTTTTTCAGTATTTTCTTGTGACCCAGATGGCCGATTGCTCTCAAACTTCTACAGGTTTGCCAGTTTATATATGGTGGATTACGAAAAATGCTTACACTGCCAGCAAATGTTTTGTTTGACAAACGAATTTGTAATGTTACTTTAAACTGAGGATTTAAGTGTTTTTTCAAAATGTCCATAGATTTACATTAAAATTGATAGTGGAAAGGTTCCCTGTCAAATCTTACTTACTGAGGTGCTGTAGTTTTTGAGAAATTAGTAACAAATTTCATGAAAATACGTTTGTAAATGATTAAAATAATTTTCGTCTCATGAGACGAAAATTATTTTCATGACATTGTTTTACTCATTTCCCCAAAACTACAGCACCTCAGCACGTAATATTTTCAGGGAAGCTTTCTACTATCATTATCTTCAAACTGTGTAAGTTTAGTGTAAATCTGTGGACATTGTGTTTTTTGTTCTACAAAAGTTACATAGACCCTTTAAAGAGAATGTATACGTTTGTCATACTCTCCAAAAGTCTGTCTGTTTGTCTGTCTGTTTGTTTGGTCTTTCATACATGTCCTAATATAAGCTTGTTATGGGCCTTGTCTCCATGCCCTTTCTCGCTAGTTCACCACTGCCCATCTACCACTGACACTAACCTGGTACGCGATTGGCCTGTATCTTCTGTTTGAGAGATTGTTCTTGAAACCCGGCCCAGAACGTCTGTCCGTTGCCGTCCGCGACACTCCATTCGTACACTGTTGTCTTAGATGGGATGCAGGAATAGAAGGTGACTTTCGCTTCAAGGTAAAACCTGGATAAAGTTAAGATCAAAGGTCACGATTAGTCCTGTCTCCTGACGATGACTAGAGCAAGCTAGTCGATACGTTGAGACCAATAATTCAAGAACTGGCTCCACGGTAGTGCAGTTAATTAGAAATTACAATACTTTAAGCAAAAGTACATATCCGAGCCAATTTTCTATACCTTCAGCCAGGGAAGTAGTTAAAAAGCAGGATAGTTCTTTTCAGAACTGAGAAGTCTCCCGAACATCCAATAAATCTACTCTGCGGTAGTAGAATAAAGAAAGACAGTTCTCTTAAAGATGCTATGTCAGATTTTTGGCCCCAAAACATGAAAAATAATAGATTTTTTTGAGTGAATGGTATTTCAATGAGTATTATACCCACTCTAACGAAAAAATGTTTAACTTTTACTTTTAATGGTCAGGAACATGACAAAAATTTAATAAAACGTTTCTTATAAAACACATAAGAACTGGTCACGTGACTGATATATTGTTGGGATCCCGACAAAAACTAATTTTGAGCACTTTATTTCACTGCTTCTAATAATTGGCAGACTTTTTCGAGCAATGGCTCAAATGAAAGCTTGTAACTTTCTCGACCCCATCAAAATACCTATTGAATTTTAAATCAAAATTTTTGGGTCAAATCAGCCAAATATCTGACATAGCATCTTTACGAACAAACTCTACCTGGCAAGTAGATACACACATGGTGTTACCGCAAACCAAATATATATATTAGTCCTGATCTCATTGTTACCGCTGAAGTGATTGATGTAGTGACTATTACGGTTAAATATCGGTGCGTTCGATTAGCTTCCCCGTGTGGACCCCGCGGTGCTCACCTGGGTGAGCCCCTGACAAGGGCTAATCCAACGATCACACTCGCCCTCTCGTGGTGACGTCATGCACCTCAGGCTGGCCCTAAGTGACCATTCCACAAGCAGGGCACTGGGGGCCGAGCCGGGTGGGCCCCTGGAATGATGTCAAAGCTATTCGAATATACCAGGGGCAGACCGGGTCAGCTAATCGAACGCAACTATTGTTATGCAATAAACCAGTCGGGCGTGACCAGTGGCTGGGCAGCACCCTGCGGGCTGGCCATGCTGCAGTCCGTCATCTTCAAGTACGCGCTAATCCTCAAATCAGATTCGCAGAATAGAGTGGTGATAAAATCTATATTGCATGGCTAATAACACTACCTGCGTCTTGTGTGCTTTATGTCTGGCGCCAAGTTTGCTTGAAGATAATTCTGCTATCACACGCGCGCTCGTGGAAATATGGAAAATATAGCGTTTCTGCGTCCCCATATCCAACTCAGCCTTTGGGAGAAACGCTATATTTTTCCATATTCCACTCGCGCTTGTGTGATAAATTATATTGTCCAACTAAACTGCACACAAAAAGTTAGGAAAAGCCATTATACACTTTCGCCACAGAAAGAAAAAAAAAGTTCACAGATTTACAAATAATTTACAGGGTTTACAGAAGGTAATGGTGAAAGACTTCTCTTGAAATATTATTCCATGAAATGCTTTACTTTTCGAGAAAACATTAAAACAATTATCAATTTTTGAGAATGACGGATTTATTTTAAACACATGTCATGACACGGCGATACGTGCGGAAACAAGGGTGGGTTTTCCCGTTATTTTCTCTCGACTCCGATGACCGATTGAGCCTAAATTTTCACAAGTTTGTTATTTTATATGTGGTTGTGATACACCAAGTGTGGGCCTTTGGACAACACTGTTTACCGAAAGTGTCCAATGGCTTTAAGTTATATATCAATGCAAAGCTGAGGTGTTCCTCTTTAAAGTGATACCACATTTGCAATGATGGCATGTTGCTGGATTTAGCTACATGAATGACAATGAGGCAAAGTCACAAATCAAATGTGCCAAAATTACCGTTACCTGTACTAAACTGTCAGTAATGATCAACAATCAAAACGATCAAGTTACAGAACCATGAATGGTTTACACAAAGATTTGCACCAGTGAGAACACCACAAACAATTAGGCCTACCCCTTATCTCTTGAAAACAATTCTTATTTGGTATTTGCAAGACTCGTTAGTGAAGTTCTTGTCTCAATATAAAGTAGATTAAGATCAGTAAGTTGCCTTGCTTGCTTGAATTACAGTGTCAATTGTTTGTTCATACAGCAAAACAAAATTGCTAGTTTTGGATCTAATTTAAAGATGGCGATTTGCTTGTTCTTGTGATCGTGATTGACTCTACATGAAGGAAAACTTTCGTGATATTTGAACAAATTACGTCAGAAATGTCATTGTTTTAACTCTTCACGAAGGTGAGCATAGTTAAATACTTAATTTATGCTGTTTTATGCTGTCTTAATAGAAGTTTCATAAGGATTCAGACTAAACATTCCTATCAGTTGTCGCCCGACGTCCGCGGATATTCGGATATTAAAGAATATCCGGTTACTTGGTAGTAATTACAGGACTATCCGGGTTATAAATAGGTATTCGCGCCCATTGCGGATATCTGGTTTAAAAAAAAAAGGCATTCGCGGTTACGGATAGGAAAACCTATTCGCCATTAACCGGATATTAGAATTATTCGCCCAGGCCTAGAGGCATGACTAGTTGAGCAGTAAAGCCCATACTTCCTGCGAATGTGAATGCGAAGAGAATGTGGACGTCACCAATTCGTAAATAATTATTTTCAGCAGTTGACTTGTGTATGACTCTCTTGCAAATTCAAAGCGAAAACAGAGTTGTGACGTCAAACTCACATTCGCAGGAAGTATGAACCAGGCTTTATTCTCCACACTCCCCACGCTGGAAGTGTAGTTCTTTTCGTTTGTGACTTACGTCTGTGAAGCCAGGACTGTGTTTCCAGCACTCAAACCCCTCGCCTCGATAGTCAAGCCTGGTGCGAGCGAATCCATCTTACTGATTCCAATGGTTGCATCTCGGTTACCCTTGTCAGTTTGCAGGGTCAGCGTAACAGTGTAATCCATGCCTGGATCCAGCAAGTCACCAGAAAACGATAGCACGTCCATTTTGCCATTTTCTGTGGAAGAACAAGGAATCAGGCATACATGTTTTTAAAGCCATGGACACTTTTGGTAAACACTAATTTGTCCAAGGCTCACACTTCGCGTACCACAACTTATATATAAAAAAACAAACCTGTGAAAATTTAGGCTCAATCGGTCATCAGAGTCGGGAGAAAATAACGGGAAAACCCACCCTTGTTTCCCCAAGTTTCGCCGTGTCATGACATGTGTTTAATGCAAATCCGTAATTCTCACTATCGAGAATTTATATTGTTTTAATGTTTTCTCAAAAAGTAAAGCACTTCATGGAATAATACTTCAAGACAAGTCTTTCACCATTACCTTCTGTAAACCCTGTAAATTATTTGTAAATCTGTTAACTTATTTTTTTTTTCTGTACCGAAAGTGTATAATGGCGTGGACACTTTCGGTAATTTACTCCAAATATTTATTAGCATAAAACCTTACTTGGTAACGAGTAATGGGGAGCTGTTAATGGTATAAAACATTGTAAAAACGGCTTCCACTGAAGTAAGGTAGTTTTCTAGAAAGAAGTAATTGTCCACGAATTTGATTTTGAGACCTCAAAATTAGATTTTCGTGTGACAAGGGTGTTTTTTCTGTCATTATTATCTTGCAATGTCCAATTGAGCTCATTTCTTCACAGGTTTGCTATTTTATGCATTTAGAGATACACCAAGTGAAGAAGACTGGTCTTTGACAATTACCAACAGTGTCCAGTGTCTTTAAACGTTTAAAATTGAGGCAGTATCCGAATTGGCGCCAACAGCTCTCACTACGACTGTTGCTGGGGGTACCAATTCAGACATGGCCTGACTTGCCTGTTGTTGCCAAGTTGTCTATTTCATCGGACCCAGGCTCTTGGCCCAATGTCATGAGCTGCTTAAAGGGTCTAATGTACTTTTTTCTAACAAAAAACACAATGTCCACAGGTTTACATTTTTGCGGGCTTCCATTTATAAGACCGTTAGACGAAGGCCTTATCACAGCGTGTTAAATCTTCGTCAACAGGTAATGATGTTTTATGTTGTTTAATGTTTACCTTTTGCATTGGTACTGTAAAACCAAACCATTTCCATTTAACATCTATTATATATCAAACCATTTTCATTATATTCCGTTCAACGTCATTGTCTATATAATGGAAACAAGCCAAAACCTGGGTCGACAAACGATTCATCTTTCTTGATCGCAACAAACATCTGATACTAACCATTGATTGAAGCAAACCGCTGATTGAGTGCGTCAGTCGATGGCTCTATAGACCACTGGAATCGCATACTTGGTAGATTGGTCCCAAGGGCTCGTCCTTCCAGTTTCACGTCCCCGCATTCAGGGATCCTCGAAGGTCCAGAAATAGCAGCCATGAGATTGAACTCTGTGAAAAGGGCAAAGTGAGATATCAAAATTGGTTTTCAGAAATATTGAAGGGCACCCTATGAGGAAATTGTAAATTTCTACTGGAGAATTTCAAGAGCACCAAGGCAGTGACCAGGGGTGGATTTCACAAAGGTAGTCCTAACTTAGGACTAGTCCTAGGCAATGCTAAGAGATAGGACCGGTCCTAAGTTACTAGTCCTAGGCAATGCTAAGAGATAGGACTGGTCCTAAGTAGGACTGGTCCTAAGTTAGGACTTAGGACCGGTCCTATCTCTCAGCATTGCCTAGGACTAGTTAGGACCAGTCCTATCTCTTAGCATTGCCTAGGACTAGTTCTAAGTTAGGACTACCTTTGTGAAATCCACCCCAGTGGACATGGAGGGGACCGCCTTCATTGCCTCTGTGGAGTATGCCTGGGCATGAAAGGGCAATTGCGAAGAGAAATGTTTATCTTGTTAAAGGGCACCCAATGGGTAAATCGTAAATGTCTACTGGAGAATTTCAAGGGCACCGAGGCAGTCACCAGGGGGCGTGGAGGCGATCGCCTTCATTGCCTGTGTGAAGTATCACGCCTGGTCATGAAAGGGCAATTGCACTAAGCTTGGGCGATATCACGATATTATCGAATATCGCGATATTAATTTGGAAACGATTTCGTATATCGGATGGACTTGGTTTTAATCGAAATATCGATATATCGCGATATATCGCGATTATCGCGATATATCGCGATATCGATTAAATATCGCGATGTATTTGCTAGCTGAGACATCTTGCACCCCATAGGTTTGGAGTAAAACCAAAAGAATACATGTAGGTCATTAGAACACCTCTCTAATGCTATGACTGTCTCTTCTACAACTTTCACTTGGAGTTTGAAGACTAATGATGTCAAATTTAATTAATCGCGATTATATCGAATATCGCGATATATCGTGAATAAAATAAATCGATATCGCCGAAGCTTAAATTGCACAAAGGCATGATCCCCTTTATAAAGGGTACTCTACAAGGAATTTGTAAATTTCTACTAAAGGCAGTGCCAAGGGCGCATGGAGGCAATCACCTATGTTGCCTTCTTGAAGTATGAGGCCTGCAGTGCTATAAACACACTTATCCCCGATGCAAAAAAGGGACACGTTGCCTTGGATCAGGCGAGCTGGTCTTTGAAAAGCACATTGAACCGTTTGTAACGAAATGCAATGGATAGATAATTTAAAAGTAGAATATAATGACCCACACAAACATGCCTCGAAATTGCACGGTTTTCCTTTTATGTTGCGAAGAAACACGGTCGGCCATTTTGTGGAGTCAAAATTTTGACTCCATAGAATGGCCGACCGTGTTAGTTTGCAAAAGGAAAACCATGCAATTTCGAGTGATACTTGTGTAGATTATTCTACTTTCAAAATATCTCTCTAACCATGCATTTCATAATAGACTGAACGGTTTCAATAGCTTTTTAAAGACCAACTCGTCCAATCCAAGGCATTGTGCTCCTCTAAAGGATTCGGGTACTTTTTCAAAATGTCCACAGATTTACATTAAACTTACAGGGTATGAAGAGAATGATAGTGGAAAGCTTCCCTTCAACCAAGGTTGTGCAGTTTTTGAGAAATGAGTAAAACAAGTCACAAAATCATTTTCGTCTCATGAGACCAACATGATTTTAGCATGTAAAATCCCCTTAACCAGTTATGATATTCTACCAAAACCATAGCATAACTGGTTAATACATTTTTACATGCTAAAACTGAGACGAAAATTATTACTTTTACTTAATTTCTCAAAAACTACAGCACCTCAGTAAGTATAATTTCAAGGGAAGCTTTCTACTATCATAATCTTCAAACTGTGTAAGTTGAATGTAAATCTGTGGACATTGTGTTTTTTTGTAAGGAAAAAGTATAATATAAAAATACAACTATGTACACATACATGTACATTGTAGTATTTAGGATTTGAAACTTAGCAGATGAAAGTATAATAATAATAATAATAATGTACACTTAATAAAGTGCCGGTATCTATAGGTGAGGTTTATGGTGGTAGTAGCATGTGTGCATCTCTTTTGAGTAGTGTTGGTTCTAAATTTGGTTGGGACACTACAGCAGGAAGTTTCTACGCCAGGTACAACGTCCTTTTTCTGAAAGTTTTGTTGAGAGCTGGATGGCTGAAGTTTTTTTAATATCTATCTGGACTTCTCACCATCTGAGTGTGCACTCACACAAAGTGGGACGTGACTAGGGCCCAATTTCATAGAGCTGCTTTGCACACAAATTTGCATAGCACGAAATTCCTTCCTTGATAAAAACAGGACTACCAACCAAATTTCCATGTGGTACTCGTGATTTAAGCAAACAATAGCTGAATACCAGTAACAAGCAATATATGCAACCAATAGAAATTTGGTTGGTAATCCTGTTTTTTTTTTCAAAGAAGAAATTTCATGCTTAAAAGCAAAATTTTGTGCTTAGTAGCTCTATGAAATTGGGCCCTGGTTCTGGCAAACATGCCTTGTAAAATCCCTTTCCGAGGTAGGGATACCCTGGAAAGGGATATGCCAAGGCATGTTTTCCATAACTTGTTGTCCTTCTAATAAATCCATGAAAAAAAGGAAACGTAAGATTGGGAATAAGGCCCGGTTACAAGGTCCCGATAACGAGAACAATAAAAATGAACGCCCATGATTGGTTGAAATGCTCCACGCAGAATTCGCCGAAGCTCATTCAACCAATCGAGGGCGTGCATTTTTTGGTTTTCGTTTTTGTTCTTGTAATCAGGCCTTTAATCTTCTATCTCGCACATTAAGACTGGGAACAGATGTAAATAACGTTACCTTCAACAACAGGTCTTTCCGTGACCTTGACATTGATCCCCTTCTCCGTAACGCCCGCAGGAGTCTCCGTAACGCCGGCAGGTCTCTCCGTGACCATGGAATTGTCACCCTTCTCTGTAACGTCAGCAGGCCTCTCCGTAACCTTGTCACCCATCTCCGTAACATCGGCAGGCCTCTCCGTGACCTTGACATTGTCACCATTCTCTGTAACATCGGCAGGCCTCTCCGTGACCCCGACATTGTCACCCTTCTCCGTAACGTCGGCAGGCCTCTCCGTAACCTTGTCACCCATCTCCGTAACATCGGCAGGCCTCTCCGTGACCTTGACATTGTCACCATTCTCCGTAACATCGGCAGGCCTTTCCGTGACCCTGACATTGTCACCCTTCTCCGTAACGTCAGCAGGCCTCTCCGTAACCTTGTCACCCATCTCCGTAACATCGGCAGGCCTCTCCGTGACCTTGACATTGTCACCATTCTCTGTAACATCGGCAAGCCTCTCTGTGACTCTGACATTATCACCCTTCTCCGTTACGTCAACAGGTTTCTCCGTCACCTTGACATTGCCATCCCTCTCTGTTATGTCTGCAGGTCTCTCCGTGACCCTGGAACCGTCACCTTTCTCAGTGACGCCAGCATTATCATCTCTCTCCGTAACGCCATCACCATGATCTCTCTCTGTGACACTGTCATCTTCACCTTTTTCTGTTGCATCGACAACATCACCTCCCTCAGTTCCACCGTTATCTGGATCTCTGACGTCCCCATCTGTTGGTTCTACTGCATCTGTTTGAAATTATACACAGTAGAAGTTATAATTATCTACTATACCTCACACATTATTCATGACCAAGAGTCAAGTTCTCACTGACCAGTCCATTCATCATCATGTGCTATTCTTCGAGCAAGTTCTATGCTTCCTCCTCATTGAACCCAAGTCTCGACACTCATGGGGTGACAGGTCTTTTTCTTCAGCCGCGCCACGCATCTGGAACTCTCTACCACTTAATTTTTCGGTCTTGTCTTTGTACCGCAAAGTTCAAGTCTCTTCTCAAAACTTATCTTATGTCACAGGTTTTCAATGACTAATTTTGTTGTGTCTGTTTTTCTTTGTGTTGTGTTTTGTTTTTGTTTTTGTTTTTGGTTTTACTGCGCCTTGAACACCCAGCAGGGTGGATACAATGTTCGCATTACAAGTCTTATTATTATTATTATTATTGTTATGCCCATGCCCATGTCCCTTGCCCATCTTGGGGTATAATGTTGTCAATGTATTTTGTTTTGTACTTTTACGGCGAATAAAATAATAATAATAATAATTATTATTATTATTAGGTGCTAATTTTGCTAATTACCAAGCGCGCACGCGAGTAATCGCGCACATGGTTAATGCGCATGCCCGGGCACTGGAGGTAGTCTTGGTGTTAGACGTTCCCATTCTGTTGGTTGAGTTTTAAGCTAAGTTTTAAAACCATGGATTGCAGAGGTGCAGGTAAAACCCTAATAGGGAGCCTCCTATTGGAGGGGGTGTTACAATGTCACAGGGAAATGAAAATTATTGTACACAGCTAGAAGTTATTATGGTTACTTCGACCCAGTAGCTAGCGCGGTAGGCCTACTCCTTTTTTCTTTTTTTTTGACATTTTCTGTCGTAGAAAATGTCAAAAAAATTGGAACAAAAGGAGCACAGTGCAGTTACTGGGTCTAAGTAGGTCCTAACCATTATAACTTCTAGCTGTGTACAATAATTTTCATTTCCCATCGTATATGGGACGTTAGTTGCGATGTAACATAACCCTCCTCCCGATGGCGAGCCCTGGCACTATCTTTTCATATTAATTATTTATTTCCACACTCGACGGCATGTCCTATGTACTTATTTTTTGGGGTTGCATGCGCAAACACAAACAAACATGCAGTGCAATACATCTCTAAGCTGGGAGATTGATTGCCGCATTGATCCAGATCCAGAGATCCTCGCACATTGTTGTGAGGCTGCATTTCACACTGTGAATCACAGGAAGGAAGGAAGATTCATTCTTTGTATCAACTGTTAAACTATGGAACTCACTCTCGTCGGCTGCTGTGAACAGCACAACCCTACATGTAGCTAAATTCAAGGGACATATTATCCCCCCCTTACCAGTTTTCACGCTATTATAACTTTTTCTTTGAATTGGGAAAAAATAATGCCATATATCAACCGATGCCCTAGTTATCTTCATTTGTTAATATTAAGTATGCAAACATGTATTAAAACTTGATGGACATTGAAATGTTTACACCACACACCGATCTTCGATGACTTCAACTGGCCCCATTTGTTTTGAGTTTTTCCTGTTTTCACGGCAAACGAGAAAGTATGGTTTCCCGGTGAAGCCATACATGGAAGAAACATCTGCAGTGACTACAAGTGTTCTTTGAGACTCTGTGTATGACTGTATAGCCAGCAGTTGCCTTCATTTTATTCAAAATATTTTTAATAAATTTTTAACATTACCATGGAAACTTGCAAAAAATAAAAAAATATAAAAAATATAAAAAGTGTGAATAATTACTGGCTTACAAATCTGATTTTTATTTATTTTTTATATATATTTTTTTTCTTAATATTTATAATAAAGCGTATAAATAAACAGTGATAATTGAATCAACAAGCTGATGTTTAAATTTTAATATTAATAATAGTATTGATACGAGGGTTACAAAATAAAAATCTCCAAAAATATTAGAAAATGATATAAGGCACATGGCTTCTTTAAGCCTCGGTATTTTTTTTCAAGAATGCTCAGCAAAACATTCAGTCACATGATTTTGATCATCATGAACTGTGAATTGAAATAGCGTTTGATGAAACTTTTACGGTGGGGATATATTTTTATATGGCAGTGCAAATGGAGATGGAGGTCTAGCATGTCTAGTTCCACTTCAATCAATTAATTCTACATTTAGCTGCACGATCTCGACATTGCGCAGCGCAATGTCGAGATTGAGCAAATTCCGCAACGTGTGTTTGTGCACTTGTTGTGCCAATCAGCGCGTAAACTTTGATGAAATGATGTACTCCCACTACATTAACAGTCGTATTTCGTTACTCAAAATAATCATGTTAAGAATAAAAACACAAACCTTTCAAAGATAATCAAAGCGAAATTGTACTCCCCTTTTTGACAGCAGTTACTCGAATCTGGTCGTCACAACAATGAATTTAAAGGACTCGCTACTCAAATTAAAAACACAAGAGAAGAACTGGCGACTTTACACACACGCGTTCAAACTTTTGTCACGTAAACATTGTGTACATCGATTATACAACGACTGTTGTCGTAAATTCACAAAGTTTTTCGTCAAACTGCCGTCGGATCTCGCTACACGATGTGTAGTCTTTGTGCAAGACGTTCTTGGAGTTAGTAATTAATGTTTTAAAACCGTGTAGATATTAGGACCTACGAAAATATGTCACAGGGAAATTCAACTTGCACACAGAAAATTATTACGGTATATTTCTTGCTAAGAAAGCAATGAAATCTATACATGGGTTTGTAAAGTTCGGTTTGTTTTAAGTTGGAAGTAAAAATAACTAACAGTGCGAGAGGGCGCTATACACGAGTGTTGTCTGTTTTCAGGGAAAGAGTGAACGTTTTCTGACGTGCTTATTGATTTAGCATGGTGCTTGCTGGCCGATGGGTACTTTTTGTAACACAGAACACAATGTTCACAGATTGACGTACATACACGGGTCGAAGATAATGATGGTAGAAAGCTTCCTCTAAAATATTAATTGCTGAGGAGGTGCTTATTATTGAGAAAAATACAAGTAGCCTAGAAAACAATTATTAATGTATTTCATAAAAGATGTTGCGTTCCTGCATTTTTGAATGCCCCTGTTCCCCCTTTCTTTGCCAATGGTTGACCGACACCTGTTTAAAAACAACCTGCTGGGAAATTTTGTTTCGTCTGGGATGGTTAAAGGCAGTGGACACTATTGGTAATTACTCAAAATAATTATTAGCATAAAACCTTTCTTTGTGACGAGTAATGGGGAGAGGTTGATGGTATAAAACATTGTGAGAAACGGCTCCCTCTGAAGTACCATAGTTTTCGAGAAAGAAGTAAATTTCCACGAATTTGATTTCGAGACCTCAAGTTTAGAATTTGAGGTCTCGAAATCATCAACCATCTAAACGCACACAACTTCGTGTGATAAGGGTGTTTTTTTCTTTCATTCTTATCTCGCAACTTCGATGACCGATTGAGCTCAAATTTTCACAGGTTTGTTATTATCTGCATATGTTGAGATACACCAACTGTAAAGGCTAGTCTTTGACAATTACCAATAGTGTCCACTGCCTTTAAAATCAAAGTGGGCAGGGACGCTAATTAAAACATCATTTTGCCTATTTCAATAAGACAGTCCTATCTAGCAGGTGATTATAATGAAAAGATTTACCGAACTCCAGAGATAACGCCCTATGGCCAATATTCACGAGTTTCAGAATATTGCAATTTTATTGTTCTCGTCCTACTAACCACAACAAGCCAAGCGGCACTAACTTGAGCGTGCGCACTCCTGAGCCACATAACAATAAAAACCAAATTAGGCTAAAAATTACTATAAATTGACGAACAATATTAAAGCACTTCTATAACCTATTGTGTGGCATTATGGTGCTAGGCAACCATCGCTTGCGCCACAGTGACGTGTTTGCCGGTAAAGCGCTACTAGCGAAGGATGGATTAATGGCAGCCATCGAATGTGTTCCCTTTTTATGAACGAAAAAAAAAAAAATTCTCAATATTAAAAAGCACTTCGAGTACATACATACATACATCATCATTATGAGGCGCCTTTTCCCAAGGTTACAAAGCGGCTACCGAAGGATGCAACAAAGAAGTCCAAACTCAAGATTTCCCAATTTAAAGACAGTGGACACTATTGGTTATTGTCAAAGGCTAGCCTTCACAGTTGGTGTATCTGAATTATATGCATGAAATAACAAACCTGTAAAACTTTGAGCTAAATCGGTAATCAAAGTTGCGAGATAATAATGAAAGTTAAACATTTCAAAGGTTTGTTATTTTGTGCATAATAATGTTGAGATACAGCAAGTGAGAAGACTGGTCTTTGACGATAGTGTCCAGCGCTTTAAAGGTATTTTAGTAAAACATAGGCCATACATGCAAAAGGCCCATTTGACTCCATTTTATATATAACTTCTTGGTCACAAATTAACAATAAACCACGTGCTCCAAACCAGTTACTTATTCAGTATTCACAATAACCCAAGTGTCAACAATTGGATCGTGCAAATTAGTGAACCACGGTGACGCAATTAAGAACCAGTTACTTGTTCAGTATTCCAAATTAAACACATTAACCCAAGCGTCACTAATTAATTGAGCGTGTGTATTATTAAGCCTTGACGCAATTAAGAGCCAGTTACCTGTTCAGTGTTCCCAATTAATCACAGTTATTCCCAAGCGTCAATATTTTGTGCGCGGCTATTATTTTTAGTCAACACACAAAAACCGAACCAAGTTCAGGCTCAACAAAAGATAAGTTTCCGAACAAAGCACACTTCAATTACCTGTTTTGTAACCATAATATGTTACTATAGGCAACCATCGATTGGACCATAGTGACGTGTTTGCAGGTAAAAACGTTACTGAGGGGGGCGGAGCAGAGGGGTGGGGGGATCAAAATTGTACGGTAAGATCCTGATCGCCCTCGCGTTCCCACTGGAGCTTATTTCTCTTTGATCGCCCTTTCGGGGTCTTGATCGCCCTTTTCTCGAATTGGGAGATCAACGCGCGGTCAGTATTGTCATTAAATTTCTAAGTGTGAACCAAACAAAATGCTTTACATGTAAATAAAATACAAATAAAGAGCTCGAAGAACCGTTTCATTAATTTCTTTTGTAATGCCTTCCAAAATGTGTTATTAAAGGCAGTGGACACTATTGGTAATTACTCAAAATAATTATTGGCAAAAAACCTTTCTTGGTGACGAGTAATGGGGAAAGGTTGATGGTAAATGATAATTATTAGCATAAAACCTTAATTGGTAGCGAGTAATAAGGGGAGATGTTGATATAGTAAGTATAAAACATTGTGAGAAACGGCTCTCTCTGAAGTGATGTACTTTTCGAGAAAGAAGTTATTTTTCACAATTTGATTTCGAGAACTTAAATTTAGAATTAAGAGGTCTCGAAATCAAGCATCTGAAAGCACACAACTTCGTGTGACAAGGGTGGTTTTCTTTCATTATTATCTCGCAACTTCGACGACCAATTGAGCTCAAAATATTCACAGGTTTGTTAAATATTGTTGAGATACACTAAGTGAGAAGACTGGTCTTTGACAAAATTACCAATAGTGTCCAGTGTCTTTAATTTGACTCTATCTAAACGGAGGTTAGATCGCTGCCGTTGGTCTGCGAAGGGGTTGTGTAAATCAGGGCAAAATTTCACGGCTCTGCTTACCGTTATTATAATAATCGGTGCTTACGGAAGCAAGCAATTCCACACTAAGTAAAGCGTGTTTTACGGGCCATATTATTTGAAGTTACGAAAGCCCAAATTAGCGCCTGCTGCAAAAACTGCACTTACAATATTTGGTTCCTGATTAAAAAGTCGTTAGGACAGATTCACGAGTCAGTTAGATTCGCAATCCGTTTATTACTGTGATAGTAACATTATTATTATGTCGTATGATAGACAAAATCATAGGGAAAACGCTGCAGTGATTACGAAAACGATAACGATACCGATACGGCCGCTATGTAAAAACATGATGTTAAGTGACCAATATTGTGGGTGACTGGATCAGACCATAAACGGCTCTAATACTGATACAAATTTTTCGGAAATTTGAATTTTCGATTTGAATTTTCAGCTCACCTGTGCTGTTGAACTTCGAATAAGATGTGACACTTTGATTGACCATTAACCCTTGCGTTGTGACCTTTGACTCTGGTGTTGTGACGTTTTCCATACGAATGTCGTATGTATTATTCGGGTGTGCGGTTGTTGACGGATCAAGCGTGGTTGGTGCTGCGGTTGTGCCACCTTTTGGTGGGCGGTCCGGCCGCTGTGGCCCGCCACCCTTTGTCGCCTGCTTGGTGGTAGTTTCGCTCATGTTGCCGGACTCTTGCCCGTTGCCTCCGGAAGGAACTGCCGTCGTTTTGAGTGTCTCGACGGTAGCCTTATCCGGTGTCGCACGGGTAGCTTCATCGGTTTGCACCGATTGGTTTTGGTCGGGTGTTTGGGTCGTGCTATCGCGTCGGTTAGGAGGTATTTTAGAATCACGTTCTGTTTGTGGAGAAACGGTTACCGGAGTAGTGGGCTTTTCACGGGTAGCTGTATCTGCTAATGGAGTCATTGTGCTTTTGCGTTCGTAGTACGGAGAATCGGTCGGCTCGCCATCTTTATTTGAAGAAACAGTTCCCGGCGTACTGAGTTTTTCGCTAGGAGCTTCATCCGTTTGGGCCGGTTTCCCGTTGCCTCCAGAAGGAGCCGCCGTGGATTTGAGGTTATCGACGGTAGCTTCGTCCGTTGTCGCACGCTGCTCGTTGTCCGGTGATTGGGTCGTGCTATCTCGTTGGTTAGGATTTATAGGACCGCCGTTTTTGTTTGAGGAAACAGTTGATTGGTCATTTAGCATCGTTGTCGATTCGCCTTTACTACCATCCACCCAACTGCTGTCTTTGACTGCTGTGGTGCCAGATTTCTTGGTGGTCATGTCACTCTCTTTTCCAACTACCGAGTCGCGAAATCCTACCGTGGTTGGGTCAGCTTTCTCTGCCGTCACATCGCTGTTTTTCTCGGTGGGTGCCTCTTGGTTGCTACTCGGTGTCGCCCCGAGTGCGGAGTTGTTGTACGGAGACTGTGTTACATCTTTCCCACCACCAATTCCGCCTTCTTTCATCACTGTTGTGGTTGCAGATTTCCCATCGCTCTCTATTGCATCCGTAGAATCGGGAACTTCACCCGCAGAACCGGGAACTAGTGCTGGAGTCGTTGCCTCATTCACATTTGGGTTTTCATCGCGTTGACTCCCTGCGGTTGTCATCAACGCAGCATCTCCATTTGGTTTTTCCGTGTTAATAGTTCCATCATTTGGCTGTTGAAAAATATCTTCTCCCGCTGATGTGGTCGCAACACCGTCACCTTGCGCAGTACTCGGTTCAGTTTCATTCCCCGAATTCAAAAACGACCCAACTCCGAGAACTGAACTCAGCGTGCAGGTCAAAATCACACCCCCGTAGAAAACGGCGAGCAACCCGCGGAGCGGACTGTCGCTGTGCATGACTACTCCTCGGAGATTCGACTGATTTTATGACTGTCTCAGCTAATCGATGCCTCGTTTTATGCTGTTGCACGGCTCAAAAATCAATAAAGAGGAGATCTCGCTGTAAATTGCGCTCGTTTTTAATGACATCGACCAAAAAATCTTAAAGGTTAGTGGATATCCCTTGACTTCTATCAAGGTTAAGGATTAAGGTAACAGAAAGATTAGAAAGTCAAAACCGATTTTGGATTTTGCTCAACCGAAAATGAGGACATAATATAAAAAGGCGCAAAATCATGAGTATGTCACTCTCCGATTGCCAGGGTAACGTGTCCATATTGGCTATTTAGCGTGTCTATTTAACAGATCCTTCTCATGATTGGCGCAACACCGGTCACGTGTCATCCTTTATTGTGTCACGTGACGCTCCTCCAATAATAAAGAACACGGGGGGCGGGAGAAGTATTGCGCACTGTAGACGCAATCACAGTTGGGTACATTCCATTTTTAAAAGAGGTGACGACCAGTGCTGTAACCAAGTATATTTCCCAAAGGCGAGTCAAGTCACAAGTCAGTGAAATTGGCGACTCGAGTCTAAACTTGGGTCAAGTCTGTGATCGTGGCTTTTAGTCTACCGGATAGCCAACATATTATTGACTGAAATAGCGCCCTCTTTCTGGCGAATTGTGATACCACTGCAGGGGAATTCTGCGTGGCTGATGCAGAGAAATGACCGCAGTCTCAGACTTGAATTAAAGTCTAACTTTTCACTATTGCACCAGTAGACGTGCACTAGTGACTGCCATTCCAACTGTGTAATTTATTATATACAAATATTGAGTGGCTCAGAGTGTAATGGGAGGAATATCGCAAGGTAAAGTTTGGACTGTTCCATTTCACGAGGCGAAGCGAGTGAAATGGAACAGTCACAATTTTACCGAGCAATAATATTCCTTCCATTCGACGAATTAAAGCCACTCAATATTTGTTTTAGATCCTTGTCATTATGTATTTTAAAAGTATAACATTATGAAAAATCACACAAATTACTGACAACCAAAAATCATATAGCGCCGCGTAGCGGCAACAATGCACAACTCGGATCACAACCTTTTGCACAGGTGCTCCTTTGTTTTTAGCAGCGGCGCGGCGGCGCTTAGGAACAAGGATGATCCTAACTGTTGAATGTGAAATGCTATTCCCCATGGGCGAATAGGTCTTTTTGAACGCCGGTGCGGATGGGAGTAATAGTGAATGTCACGTGAAGTAAGTTTCACCAATCAAATGACATTGATCTGTATGTCAGTTATATAATACTGTAGGGCCTATACACGTTCGGTTATCACTCTTGGAATTAATGGGAAAAAACCTGTGTGTAAGACAGTAGTCTATCAACAGCAGGCAGCTCTCGTCACGTCAGTAAACACTTTTGAGAAAAATCTCACTTTGAATTTTTTTTAATTTTTTTTAACAGATCTGTCAAAGTTTGAATTAAAAAAGCTTTTTGTTAGACGTGTTTTTCTATAGGTTTTCTCGGCCAATTTCGGAAAAGAGCAGCCAATTAAACCATCAAGCTGTTCTATTTTGCGCGAAATCGAATGCTACTGAAAAGGGTAGTTCGATTTCGTTTTATGATTAGTCAAATGTAATGTTGCGTCATTCGATGTAACAAAATAATCATTCAATTTAACAAATTCGTCTTAAAGCAGCAATCAAATTCGCAGTCGCTTTTTGAGGCGTGTGTGTCTCGAAAAAGAATGACGCTACGCTAAATTGAACATAGTGCTAAAGGAATTTGACTCGACTCAAAACGAAATTGAATGGCTGAATTCTGAATTTGAAACGCAGCAACAACTGGAGAGGCAAAACAGCTTTAACTCGAACACATGAAAATGAAATCGGCTGCTCATTTGCCGAATTTGACCGAGAAAGCCTATACAAGAGATTTTTCTTCTTGTGTTGACATTATTCGCTCCGGTGTTTCGGCGATTATATTAAAAAACAAACGCGAACAACTGTTGGAAGTAAAAATGTTCAGACATTAGTTTTACTTTGCACATGTAGGCCTACATTTATCTTAAATTTAAAGCCATTGGATACTTTCGGTAAACAGTATTGTACAAGGCCCACACTTCGTGTATCACAATTTCTATATAAAATAACAAACCTGTGAAAATTTAGGCTCAATCGGTCATCCGAGTCGGGAGAAAATAACGGGAAAACACACCCTTCTTTCCGCACGTTTGGCCGTGTAATGACACGTGTTTAAATAAATCCGTAATTCTCGACATCGATAATTGATATTGTTTTAATGTTTTCTCAAAAAGTAAAACATTTCATGGAATAATATTTCAAGATAAGTCTTTCACCATTACCTTCTGTAAACCCTGTAAATTATTTGTAAATCTGTGAACTTTTAATTGTTTTTCTGTACCGAAAGTGTATAATGGCTTTAACGTCTATGATTATGAATTACACAAATAAATAAATTGTGATTCAGTAACTAGACGCAATATTTATTCTCGTGATTGTGAGATCAGCGGTTAGCTGGGGGATTCGAACCCACAACCTTGTGATTGCAAGTCATGCAGTCTAGGCACTTGACCACGGTGACTTTGTTTCTATTGCATATAATATCGCAATGTGTAGAGACCTGTACAAATCACCCGACATATTATTAACAACATTGTGTCGCATAAATTTTGGTCACATTTGATGTTCGGACAATTTGGAAAATTACACCTGTATATTTATTTTTATTTGGAGGGAAACGGACTCGAACGGCCTAAAAACTAACCACATCAAAGAGTGACACATCAAGAGTCAATGTATAGTTTCTTCTTTACTGTAAAAAATTGTCATACAAGTATTTATGGTTTATTTTTGAAAGCATTTTTGCGCTGTATTATGCTATGCGAGTTTATTTGTGTGTTGTACTCCCCTGAATGAACAAACATGCGCCCTCTTGCATTTGCCGTTGGCAGCAGAGTTGTAAAAAACAATGCTCATCATTAGACCTAAATGCACCGGACTCTGTCTTCTCACTTGGTGTATCTAAACATATGCATTAAAGGCAGTGGACACTGTTGGTAATTACTCAAAATAGTTATCACCATAAAACCTTACTTGGTGACGAGTAATGGGGAGAGGTAGATGGTATGAAACATTTTTGGAAACGGCTCCCTCTGAAGTAACATAGTTGTCGAGAAAGAAGTAATTTTCTACGAATTTGATTTCGAGACCTGAAGTTTAGAATTTGAGGTCTCGAAATCAACCATCTAAATGCACACAACTTCGTGAGACAAGGTTTTTTTTCTTCCATTCTTATCTTGCAAGTTCGATGACCGATTGAGCTCAAATTATCACAGGTTTGAAATGTATGTGTATGTTGAGATTCACCAACTGTGAAGGCTAGTGTATAACAGTTACCAATAGTGTCCACTGCCTTTAGGGATGTTGCCCGACCGACGTTCATTGTGATCGGGCACGATTCGCAAAATGTGGTTTCGTCAAATTCATCCCAACTCTAAATTTTGATTCGCAGTTAATTGTAACAACAACTTGTTTATAAAATATAATACAAACTGAATATGTATTTTGTAAAAAAATAATGTTTTTTTATTTTGTTTTACGAATTTTGTTTGGCTTTAGTAACAGTATCTGATGGGAAAGATTTTATATTTAATGCAGTGGACACTATTGGTAATTACTCAAAAGTCAGTGTAAGCATACAAACATACTTGGTAACGAGCAATGAAGAGCTGTTGAAAATAGGCCACATAAGAAATTGTGAGAAACGACTCCCTATGAATAAACGTATTCTTTCTAGAGAGGTAACTTTTCACTTAAATAATAAATTATTTCATCTGATTTTATTATGCATCTGAAATCACACAGAGTTGTGCAACAAGGTTTTTTTGTTTTCATTCATTAATCTTTTGCAAATTCGATGACCAATCGAGCCCAAACTTTCACAGACTTGTTGTTCAAAGACAGTGGACACTATTGGTAATTGTCAAAGACCAGTCTTCTCACTTGGTGTATATCAACATAATTTATGCATAAAATAACAAAGCTGTGAAAACTTGAGCTCAATCGGTCGTCGAGTTTGCGAGAGGATAATGAAAGAAAAAACACCCTTGTCACACGAAGTTGTGTGCTTTCTGATGCTTGATTTCGAGACCTTAAATTCTAAACTTGAGGTCTCGAAATCAAATTCGTGACAAATTACTTCTTTCTCGAAAACTACGTCACTTCAGAGGGAGTTGTTTATCACAATGTTTTATACCATCAACCCCTCCCCATTACTCGTAATAAAAAAAAAGTATTTTGAGTGATTTCCAATAGTGTCCAGTGCGTTTAAAACTTTATTCTAAATACCAGAAATTTTTCGGTAAAACTGCTTTTTCGTACTTTCTACAATTAATTTGTGTACTTTTCCTGTTTTAAAGCAAATTTCTGTCTTCATTTGTGCCTCGCACATTTTTACTCTTTTGTTTACTTTATTATTATGGTTCCTTTACTGCATTTTGGACTAGTTTTCCTTTTTTACTTGATGTACAAAACATTGGCAATTCAGCCTTGGAATTAAACATAACAATAAACCATAAATGAATGAATAAATTAATGATGCCTATTATGTCCGTGACGACAGAAAATGAAAAAATATGCACGCCGCGCAAACATTCTCAGGAAATTATTGGCTTTAATTGACCCCCAGTGAGGGCACTGCTTGGGCTTTGGCTTGTGACGTCATATGAAAGGTGTCTATAATTGGCAACCTTTGAGACGCTAGGTGGCAGCAGACTAACCATTGCTCTTTATTGTACGCTTGCTCACAATTGACTTTTACCTGGTAAGTCTGCTGCCACCCTGCGTATCGTGAAAACAAAAATGGCGACTCACCCACTGGGTTCAGAAACATCCGTACTTTGTCGACGCGTTCTTTGAGCATCTCTCGAAGTGACTCCATGATGGAGTTCGTGGTTTCTTTAATGGCCATGACTTTCATTTCTCCATAGTCGTTAACACACACCTCACACTGAGTGTTTTTTCGTCTGTCGGTATGGCATTCGATATTTAAACAACTTGGACTTAGCCCACCATCTGATGACTGCGTGGGATAATAGTTCCACACAGTGTCCATGTTCTCCTCCTCGCCGAACACGCCGCGCACAGCCGCGAAAATACGGGCAAGGGTGTTACTAAGGTCGACCTCAGCAAACGCCACGGACAATAATTCTTTGATTGTGTCATCGGCCTCGCGGTGTTCCATTTTGGATTTCTCAATCAACTCTGAGATCTCGGTTTCAATGATCGTGTAAATGTATTTATCTGTCATTGTTGGTTGGAAGTAGTCGGATTGGAAAGGAGAGAGGAGTCGCAAGAGGGCGGTATTTGAAGGTGGCAGAGTGAAGGAATAGGTGGTGTTCAGGTACTGTTGAGTTTTAGCTGACGGGAAAAACAGGACACCGGGCATGCTCAGATTCGCCAGAAGACCATGCTGTCTCGCTTGTTGGTAGTGGAGGGTTTCTGTCTGGGCTACTTCTTCGTAGTACATGCCGCCAGAGTACGGGTTCGTCTCCATGCCAGCTGTCTTGTTCCTTGCCTCCTGAGCAATCTTAAGCATAGCCCCCATCTCTTTGAGCGTACGCATGGTCTCTTCACCGACTCTCCCGGCAAGCATGAGATTAAACACATCTGCAGACTGGAAATACAAGGATGTGTCGAGCAATTTTTTGAACGCACCCTCTCTTCCCAACAGCCGTTGAAGCTCCAAAGACCTCTCGGAATAGGACGCCGTAAAATTCTCTACCATCTGAAACACCTGGTTGCTCAGCATGTCTTCTCCAGGAACCTCAATGTACCAGCGCTGTGAAGTTGTTAACCCTATGCATTGGTTATGGTCAATGGCCTCGTATGGATGCTCATCTCGAGGGGAAGGCGAACCAGTGGCCCCCTCAATGTGGTCACCATACGCTTCTATCGTCTCTTCCAGACCGACAGCAAGTTGCTTCAGCTTGCGGTGGTACTCCAAGACCAACACGTCAATATTATTAAAAGCATTCTCCATTCCACTCCAAATGTCAGGGTTGACACACATGCTGCACAAGTAAGAAGTTTGTGCATCAGCAGAGTCAGCAGACATAGTCGTAATTTCGCACTCAAGAACATTGAAGGGGCCCCTGTAGGAGAATACCTGCTCAAGCTTCAACCTTGACATGACGTCAGTTAGTGCAACATGCACCCCCTCTTGGTAGTCTCTGAAAACTTGAGAAATCTTAGACTCTTCAAGTGAATGTGTGAAACCCAGTGTCATTTTGTAGACACTTTCAAGCCGGCTGAGTGCACCCTCGGTAAACAGATCGAACGGTTTCGGTTCTTCGGTGTTTGTGCTCCAACGCGAGGTGAAACTCCCTCCTCCTTCTTGGTGGTAGAGAAGGACGGCAGACAAAACAGCTTGCCTGAAACTTGCAAGCAACACGGTATCCATATTGCGTTTGTTGTACGTCGAATAGGGCGACATCACACCAAGCATTGGGTCATCGACCTCGGCGATCTCTAACTTCTGCTCCGCGGCGAATTTGAGGGATTGGAAAGTTTGGTCGAGTATGGTACTGTACGCTTCTAGGAAGACCAACTCACGTGTAGACTGCTGGGCAATACCGTCAAGGAGTCCATTTGGCGATTGGGTCTCCTTGATGGCTTGCAGAACCTTATCCGCCCAGTTGAGATGGGTTGTCAGGTTCTCTAACTCCAGCTTCAGCTCTACGGGAATGACCGCCATTAAATCTAGCTCCCAGGTTGGTGAGGTTAGTTTGATGTCACGGCACCCTGAATAGGCATTGGTGAAGGTATCGAGGAGCTTAACCGGATCTCGAATGTAAATTTCTTCCGGTTCCGTTGTTCCGTCTTCATCAGTTGGAGTGCCGTCAGTGTCGACTCCCGTTCCGTCGTCGACGGTGTGAGTCGGATCGTCAGTATCGACTCCCTCTCTATCGGTGGTGTGTGTTGGGTCTTCAGTATCGACTCCACCTCCGTCAACGGTGTGAGTGTCTTCATACGTCATGGTTTCAATGAACATGGAAACCCTTTTTTGAAAGGCTGTCAGTTTCTCGTTAAGTGAGTTGTGGTAATTGATTACAATGACATCGATGGGGTCAGTCGCATCAATCTCCAGATATTCGGGATTGTTGCAAATTCCACACAAGAGCAAACCGCTGGCATCGCGAGTGCAATCACCCGGCACATAAAATGGGTTTATCTGGATGGGAATTTGTAATTCCGAAACTAACCCCAAAACAGCGTTCATACTTTCATCGACCATTTTAAAGAACTCATTAAAGAACCCAGATACGTCTGAATCACGGGTTGTTGTTGTTAATGTCTGTACGTTCGTCGATGTTAGGAAGTGGTCTTTCACTGTACGAAATGCTTCTTTTGTGAAGGTATCAAGATTGTTGTCAATGACACCGAAGACAGAGGTGGATTCGCCACTGTAAAGAATCAGTGCAATTAGAGCAGCATTCTTGAAGTTTGCCATGACCTGTTCATCCATGTTAACGCCCTGTATATTATACATGTAAACCTCCATATCCAATGCTTTATATACTTTGGCCCTAAGGTCAACAGCAATGCGTAGGGTCCTGATGGTTTGATTCATACAAAGATCAAATGCTTCTAGTTTCAGCAATGGTTTGGCGGATCCCTCTGTAGCCATGGTGAGTACCTCTCTGGGTTGCCCTTGGTGTTCCTGGATTCTGCCGGACCAACCCTGTGTCTCAATTAGACTCGCCAAGTCATGTTTCAACTGTTCTGGAGTAACCTGAGATAGATCTGGGTTGTTTCTTTCGTTGAACTTCAAGGAGCTGCACATCATGTGTTGAAGCAGGTTTGACAATGACTTCGGAAGGGGAAGGATGTCCACGTGGACAGCCGTTCCGGGTGAGGTGCCATCAGGATCGCCACCTATCCCGGTTGCTGTATCGTCACCTGTTCCGGTTGCTGTACCGTCACCTGTTCCGGTTGCTGTACCGTCATCTGTTCCGGTTGCTGTACCGTCAGGATTACCATCTGTTCCGGGTGACAAGCCACCGTCGTCGGGTTTTATGTTCGCATCACCACTTGGTGCTGCTGTAGTTTCCTGCTTGGTGTTGGTCACGTCTTTTAAAGCTAAATACTGAAGTTGTCTACTCATGGCCACCATTGCGTCGTGAAATCCATCAACCCAAGACTTGATCGACTGCTCGTAGATCTCGTAAAACATTGGCCCCTGACAGATCATACATTCCAGGGTGTCAATACAAAATGGTATGTTGAAGCCAGCTTGAGTCGGTACCGCTTCAAACTCCGAGAGAATTTCTCTCCTGAATAAACCAATCGGGCTGTTGATGGGAAACTGCGGTAATATAGCATTACCCGCAGCGTCGAGAAGGGTTACGTACTCGCCCTCGAAAACGACAGATACGTGACTGCCAGAGACAATCTTGTTGGCGAAGAGAGTGAAGATTTTCTCGAGATACCCGTCGAAGTTTGCGTCTCTGTCCTGTGAGACTCCCCTTCTGATGTTGTTTAACTGTAGCAGGGCTTTGTTTGGATAGAAAAGCATGCCGTACAGACCCAATTTATCGAATTCTCCAGCGACGTCCAAGTCGATGTTATCTTGGCTACTGCTGATAGGTGTTTGGAATTGGTCTTGTGTTTGGGCATGGTACTGTACAACGTGCCGGAGAATTGGCGCCAATTGCAGGAACATACGTTTGTAAACACCAACTTTCATCAGATCGGCCCCGGACACATTTACTGCGTTTGAGATGCTGTCTTTCCAACTCGGAACCTCACCCATGAAACGATTCTCCCAAGTTTGATACAACCCAGACAACTCCTTGGTGTTTTCTGCTGGGAGCATAGCGCTCTCTATGTCATGAAGGACGCCCCCATTCGACACAGTCGTATCGCAAAGGTTATCCGTGACTGCCAACACACCGGGTACACTAGGTATCTCCTGAGCCAGTATTGAATGGCAGACAACCAGGGAACAAACGGCTACCAGCCAACCCTGTAGGCCAGCCATGACCACCGATTCACACCCAAAACTTGCCTCCAAGTAATAGCCAAACAACACTATTCAACCCAACCAAATGAGTATTAATAGGCAATTGGTTCAGAACAACTTTAAAGGGTATAACGGTACAGACCTATCATACGAAATAATATACCAAAACTCCACAACAGTTTACATATCTGCAACAGTAAAAGTGTGATAAGCCTACCTGAGTTACTGCAGTTGTCGGCCCCTCCTCGCCCCACCAACTCCCCTCAATTCTTCCTCACGACTCCCCGCAATTCTCCCTCTTCCGACAACAGATAAACACTCTGATTTTTTTGAACAGCGAGTAACAAAATTCGAGCAGAAATACACAACTCTTGTTAATAGGAATTCCTTGCAGACAACACAGCGGTTTCGTTCCCGGTCGCAAGCGCCTCGTGTAATAATTGTCCGTGCGTTAAAGATCGACTAAACTTTACACGACTGAGCCACACAGCCTTATAGTATGCCGGTAGCGGTTGAAGACACGCCCACAATTAGAGCCGTCCAATTAGAGGCCTGTATTCCCAAGAGATCGGCCAGTGTGCCGCTACCAATCACAGCTTAGAATCTACGCGCTAAAATTTTGTTTGGCGCTGCCGTGTGGTGGACGCGTATGAACTAATGTATGCAACAGGTTCTAAATCAACTGCATTTTTCATTTTTGGTTGAAAATTTGTAAAGCATCAATATCACGTTCTGCTCCCAACTGTAAAAAACAAAATGAATTAATTTGTTTCCAGTACAAAGTTGTGTAAATGTGGACTCAGTTGGTAATTAAATTTGCAAGAAAATGATGCAAGAAAAAACACCTTTGTTGTACAAAACAGTGTGCTCTCGGATATAGGAATAAAAGGCTTCTGGCCAGAAGTCTTTTGTTATTTTATTGAGAAATTACCTATTTCTCAAAAACTACATTCCTTTAGAGAGAGTTATTTCTCAAAATGTTCTATACTATCAACACCTCTCCGTTGCTCGTTACCAAGTAAGGTTTTATGTTAATAACATTTCGATTAATTATTAAAGGTGCACAGTGCCTATAACTGCATTTTTGTCATTTTTAGGTTGTTTTTTCTCTTCTTCAATTTTATAGCATTAAACTTATTTTATATAGTTTGTACCAAAAAAAGGATGATAATAAATTAATTTTATTTACCCAGACTAACATTAAAGCCATTGGACACTTTCGGTAAACAGTATTGTTCAAGGCTCACACTTCGTGTATCACAACTTATATATAAAATAACAAACTTGTTTAAATTTAGGCTCAATCGGTCATCGGAGTCGGGAGAAAATAATGGGGAAACCCACCATTGTTTCCGACATGTAATTCTCGATATCGAGAATTTGTACTGTTTTAATGTTTTCTCAAAAAGTACAGCATTTCACGGAATAATATTTTGAGAGAAGTATCTCACCATTGCCGTCTGTAAACCCTGTAAGTTGGTGTACACTTTTGCCCACCAAATTGAAAAACACAATTGAATACTAACCCCCCAAAAATGTAAAAATATGCCATGATGTTTCCGTGAAACACCACAAACGGTAAATGAAAACGTGTACATTCACAATTCTTGTCTCCAATGATTCAACTTTACACGAAGGCAATGGTGTAGAGCGGCGGTACCGCACTTTCTGTACAAAAAATCTAATCCTCGTTAATCGGCCGTCCAGCTGGAGGTCTCCTATCTTTTTCCACTGGTCAGACAGGGGCATTGTCAGGGCATTCTTTTGTTACTCTGCGGTTTTGTGGATTGTTCTAGCTCCTTCTCCTCCTTCCTCCATGGTTATAGATAATAACACACATGCCTACATTCGTGTGGACTCTTTAGCACAAGGAGTAGGTGGCATTGAAGTGACCGTTCAGCCATCCGTGACAATGGTTTATGATCTGATTTTAAAACATGTTTAAGGCAGTGGAAACTATTAGTAGTTACTCAAAATAATTATTAGCATAAAACCTTACTTGGTGACGAGTAATGGTATAAAACATTGCAAGAAACGGCTCCCTCTGAAGTGACATAGTTTGCAAGAAATAAGTAATGTTCCATGAATTTGATTTCGAGACCTCAAAATTTAGAATTTGAGGTCTCGAAATCAACCATCTAAACCACACAACTTCGTGTGACAAGGGTGTTTTTTCTTTCATTATTATCTCGCAACTTCGACGACCAGTTGAGCTCAAACTTTCACAGGTTTGTTATTTAATGCATATGTTGAGATACACCAAGTGAGAAAACTGGTCTTTGAAAATTACCGATAGTGTCCAGTGTCTTTAAGTTCAAGACACACATGAAGCTCCCGACCACTAAGCAATTAATAACAAAGCAGCGCATTGGGTGAAACAATAGAGCAATCGGACAGAAATTTCCATCAAGTTCACCTTCTCCATTGTATTTTGTTCACACACTTTCATTTAATTAAATCTGATTCTGACTGGGACCCAAGGACTCTCCGAAAATCGAACCAAAAAGAACCAAGAACCAAAATACGATGTATAACTGGAACATCATTTTCAACAGTTTCAACTCAGAAGGCGTCTCTTAAAGACTGAAATCCAAGATGACGCTATGAAAATCCAAGATGGCGCTATGAAAATCCAAGATGGCGCTATGAAAATCCAAGATGGCGCTATGAAAATCAAAGATGGCGCTATTAAAATTCAAAATGGGCTTACTAAAGACACTGGACACTATTGGTAATTGTCAAAGACCAGTCTTCTCACTTGGTCTATCTCAACATTTGCATAAAATAACAAACATGTGAAAATTTGAGCTCAATTGGTTCAAAGTTGCGAAATAATACTGAAACTTGCAACTTCAAAGACCAGTTGAGCTCAATTTTCATGGCCGAAAACTTGATTTAAAGCCATTGGACCCTTTCGGTACAGAACAAAAAAAAAAAAAGTTCATAGATTTACAAATAATTTACAGGGTTTACAGAAGGTAATGGTGAAAGACTTCTCTTGAAATATTAGTCCATGAAATGCTTTACTTTTTGAGAAAACGGTAAAACAATATAAATTCTCGTTAGCGAGAATAACGGATTTGTTATAAACACATGTCATGACACGGCGAAACGCGCGAAAACAGGAGTGGGTTTTCCCGTTATTTACTCCCGACCCCGATGTCAGATTGAGCCTAAATTTCCACAGGATTGTTATTTTATATATAAGTTGTGATACACGAAGTGTGGGACTTGGACAATACTGTTTACCGAAAGTGTATAATGGCTTTAAAAAAGAGTATAACCAAAACACTTAAAACTGTTCTGTGAATGGTATAATTTTTCATTAAGCCACTTTTTAATGTGGTATGTTAAAATCATAGAGTTATATTTAAGAACTCGAGGGCGCTCTGGCCTATATACGCGCCCGGTATGTGCGCAGGCGGCCATTTTCTAAGTTGACAAAACAGCTATCTCACAGCGTGTGTTTGTGCGGCCATTTTGTAAGTGCACAAACAGCATCGCGTGGGCGTTCAATAAAAAAAACCTCAAACGTGTATTTCATATTCAACGCGCGGGCAGGATGGCACGCTTGTCATCTTGCGATCCCGTGGCGTTTGTGCACGAAGCATCACTCGTTCGCCCTCTAGTTCTTATATATAACTCTATGGTTAAAATATGAATAAATATGCGTGGTTTACACAAAGACAGCTAAAACAAAAACACAGACAAACAAACAAAACACACAAACACACAAACAAACACAAACCATACAATCCTTGTCATTTAAAAAAACGATTCTATAATTTTTGTTGTTAGTTATGCAAACCGAGGTAATTATTTCCATGCTGGCATGATGAATAGGTAGGCGAATTGAATTGAATTGAACAAATAGCTTATCCATACATATGTGTGACTTATCTGATACAGTATACATAATTCATGTTATCGGACAATGCATTTACCACTTTCATGGTCCAGTAATCCATCCTTTCATACTAAACATCCTTTGTCCTCACCACTTTACTCCTATTGCTTCATAGCCACCAATTGTTTCTGAAATAGAAACTTTGATTGGCTGGTATTTTCCCGATTCTTTCTGGATCCTTCCCTTAATCTCTTTCCCCTCTCATTTTCTATAAACGGATATGTATTTGTTTGAACTTGTTTTATGCCTCTGAAGAAGGTCCGGTTTGGATCGAAAGCTAAGGCCATCTACCCTATCCAATATATACTTTTACTTTTATAAAAAAAGTTAAAGGCATGATATACACATTTTCATAAGCAGTAAATATCAAGGATTGTTGTTTTTCCTCAGCCAGAATAAGAAAACAAGACTTGTCACCAGGATCATGTCTTTATTACATTTACCCCAAGGTGACATGTCTTTTACTTTTTTCTACATTTGTTTCTATATTTCTTGATCCAGTCCTTATCAAACCCCACCAGGCCAACGCCATTTAGTAGGAAGAAATAGTCGGTACGAGGTTGATTTATTATAATATTAATAACAGTATATATATAATATAATGAATAGGGTAGATGGCCTTAGCTTTCGATCCAAACCGGACCTTCTTCAGAGGCATAAAACAAGTACAAACAAATACAGATCCATTTATAGAAAAAGAGAGGGGGAAAGGGATTAAGGAAAGGATCCAGAAAGAAGCGGGAAAATAACAGCCAATCAAAGTATATATACACATGTTTTTACATATCACCTAGAACTTAAAACGTCAACTGGCCGGTGCAAGGTGTCTCTCAAGAAGTGAGGATATCTGGACTCTGAAGACGTGACCTGCATACTTAAGACAGAGCATCAAACTATGGAGCACCTCCTGAGATGCCCCCTACTGGAGCAAGAATGCCCAACTGAGGACCATGCAGAGTACAATGATATTGCTATGTGTCCAGTTCTGGCAGAAGCACAACATAATAGTGTGTGGTCACGATAAGAAGAATACATATCACCTTAATAATAATAATAATAATAAGACTTGTAATGCGCACATATCCACCCTGCTGGGTGTTCAAGGCGCAGTAAAACCAAAACAAAAACAAAAACAAAACACAAAGAAAAACAGACACAACAAAATTAGTCATTGAAAACCTGTGACATAAGATAAGTTTTGAGAAGAGACTTGAATTTTGCGGTACAAACACAAGATCGAAGATTAAGTGGTAGAGAGTTCCAGATGCGTGGCGCGGCTGAAGAAAAAGACCTGTCACCCCATGAGTGTCGAGACTTGGGTTCAATGAGGAGAAGCATGGAACTTGATCGAAGATTCCTTGATGGAGTGTAAACTTGAAGCAGTTCAGAAATATAGTGGGGAGCCTTGCCATTTAGAGCTTTGTGGACAATGAGCATCAGCTTGAAGATGATTCGTTGAGAGATAGGGAGCCAGTGTAGTTGTTTCAGAATGGGGGTGATAGAACAGGATTTTCTAGACAGTGTCACAATGCGGGCAGCAGTATTTTGGAGCCGTTGAAGTCGGGAAATCTGGTTGTTAGGTAGACTGTATAGAAGAGCATTGCCGTTGTCAAGACGAGAAGTAACAAATGCATGAATGACCTTTTCAGTGGCACTTTTATCCAAGTACTTGCGAATCTTACCTATATTCCTGATGTGATATGATGATAAACGAACAATATTGTTGATGTGTGGCTGAAGTGTCATCGATGAATCAAAAATAACCCCCAAGTTCCGAGCTTTTAGCGAGGGAGCTATCCGAGCATCACCGATGGAGATGTATGGCACTGAAACCTTAGTTAACTGTTGACGTGACCCAAATAAAAGGAACTCTGTCTTATCATCATTTAACTTCAGGAAGTTTTGTTGTGTCCAACGTCGAATCTCTTGGATGCATTTCTCAAGTCTTGCAATAGATGCATTGGCGTTTTCTTGAGAAGATTTAAACGTGATGTATAGCTGAGTGTCGTCTGCGTACACATGGTAATTCAGATTAAATTTGAGGATGATGTCACGAATCGGTAAAGTGTACAGCGTAAACCACTGCGGGCCGAGTACCGACCCCTGTGGCACAGAGTAGTTCAAAACAACAGGGTCGGATATCGCAGTGCCAATACATACATGCTGAGTTCTATTGTGGAGATACGATTTGCACCATGCTAGGGCTGTGTCCTCTATGCCAAGGTGATTCTGGAGCCGAGATTCTTTTCACCCCCGAAGGGTGTCCCAACGCGCTTCAAATTATTACCCCTAATCACTGGGTCTAAAAGGCAGTGGACACTATTTTTGTTTAATACTCAAAATAATTATTAGCATAAAAACTTACTTGGTGACAAGTAATGGGGAGAGGTTGATAGTATAAAACATTGTGAGAAACGGCCCCCTCTGAAGGAACATAGCTTTCGAGAAAAAAAAGTAATTTTCCATGAATTTGATTTCGAGACCTGAGAATTAGATTTTGATTTCTCGAAATCAAGCATCTGAAAGCACCTTCGTGTTACAAGGGTGTTTTTCTTTCATTATATTTTCTCGCAACTTCGACGACCAATCGAGCTCAAATTTTCACAGGTTTGTTATTTTCTGCATAATATGTTGAGATACACCAAGTGAAAAGACTGGTCTTTGACAATTACCAAAAGTGTCCGGTGTCTTTAAATCATTCGTTTGATATTTGTTCGTTTGTTTAAACAATAAAACACACAGCAATATAATAAACAAAACAAAACAAACCCCCAAAAACACTAAGACTTACATAAAAGAGGGTTGGGCAAGGTATACCTGTTTTCATAAAGGATTGTTGGTTTTCCTCAACGGAAAAAAAAAGAAAACAAAATTGTCACCAGGATCATGTCTTTGTTGCTTTTACCCCAAAGTGACGTGGCTTTTCCCTTCTCTTTTTTCCTATTTTGATAAATTAAGTCTTCCAGGGCTTCATCAAGCACGTCTTGCTCTTCAGCATCAAAATATTTCAAAAGCAGCTCGTCACAAGATCAATATTTGAAGGTTTTTCTGACGCGAGTGGAAGAATTATTGCAGGGGGCCCTAATTTGAGAAGGCATTGTTCGGGAACGAAATTGACCTTCATCGAGATTAAACGCCGTGGAGGTAGAGCTTGAAACCTGTTGAGTTTTTGTTGAGCGTTTATGAAAGACATGTTTTGTGTGTGGCAAGTGTGCGAAGGCTTACAACAATATAGGTTTTCCTATATTCAATTGTATAAATAGGAAATAATAATAATATTGAACAGTTTCTACATTTTTTTCTCTGCCTCATGAAATAGCTTAGTTTATTGGTTATTCCTTTCCAAAGTTTTTTTTGTACTGTTTTCATGAGGTATGGAAATAAGTGTCAGTTTTAATGAATATAGCGCGACATTACTTGAAGTCTCAAAACGCTTTTGGAAAGTAGAAAGAGTTAAAAAAAAAAACCAGGACTGTTGAACACAACGATGACAGAAAATATTAAACTAAATAATATAAAGTGTGTACAATAAAATACACAGGTTATTTAACAAAAAGATGCGTCTTTAAAGGGAAAGTACACGTTTGGTAATTACTCAAAACAAATATTAACTTACAAAAACTGACTTGGTAACGAGCATTGGAGAGCTGTTGATAGTATAACACATTGTGGGAAACGACTCCCTCTGAAGGAACGTGGGTTTTTGAGAAAAAGGTAATTTCTCACTAAAATAATAAAATACTTCTAGCTAGAAGTATTTTATTCCTATCTGAAAGCACACAAATTCGTCCAACAAGGGTGTTTTTCTTTCATCATTTTCTCGCAACTTCGATGACCAATTGAGCCCAAATTTGTACAGGCTTGTTATTTTTTGGTTATGATGGGATACACCAAGTGAGAAGACTGGTCTTTGACATTAATTTACCAAACGTGTACCTTTCCTTTAAATTATACTGTTCGAGACATGAGCTTTCTTTTCTACTATAGGTTTTCTCGGTCAATTTCGGAAAATGAGCAGCCAATTTAACTACCAGCTTATTCTATTTGGCACGAAATTGTGTGCTACTGAAAAGTGTCATTCGATTTCGTTTTAAGACTAGTCGAATGTACTTTTACGTTATTCGATTTAACAAAATAATCATTCAATTTAACAATTCATCAAAACAGCATTCATATTCACAGACGCTTCTTGAGGCGTGTTTTTCACGAAAAAGAATGACGGTTTTTGAGAAATGAGTGAAACAAGTCCCGGAAATTATTTTAGCATGTAAAACGTGTTCTCGTGACATTGTTTAATCATTTCTCAAAAACTACAGTACCTCAGCAAGTAACTATTTTCAGGGAAGCCGTCTAACATCATTATCTTCAAACTGTTTAAAGGAACACGTTGCCTTGGATCGGTCGAGTTGGTCTTTTAAAAGTGTTTTGTGTAAAGTAGCCTACCCCAAGCCTATCCCAATTGTATGACGGTTTTCTAAATCCTTGTGCTATATTTTTCTTTGCATGAACACCTATTGTTAGAAATCTCACACAACAACAGTCACGCCTAAGCCTTGCTTCATTGAACACTTCAACACTCAAGGTTTATTTACTGTTTGTTTGGTCAATTACCATGACAACCATATCGATGCTGATTATTTTATTTTTAGCGTGGGTTTGATATGATACACGTGAAGAGGGCAAGGTAAAACGTGCCTTTAGAAGTTTGTTTTCTTCTGAAATTTGCCAGAATTGTTTCAAAACTTTGAACAGCAACTTGGGTTTGTATGCCAACGTGTTGTGACCAATTTACGCTGCACCCCTTCCCTTTTCGATAAGCGCACTGGGTTCTTTTATACGTGCGTTATACAACACACGCGACCAACGAATTTCTTCCCATCCGAAGGGATAAACATCATGGTTAAAATGTCTTGCTCAAGGACACACAAGTGTCACAACTGGGACTCAAACCTACTAATCAGATACACAAGAGTTTGAGTTCCTATAGCTCATAACAGCTCGGCCACGACACGTCGTTATTTTATAAATTTCTGTTCTTAAAGAATTTACTTTGAAATTAGTGATTTTTGGTAAAATTACACATACAGCTGAAAAATACAGCTGAAAGTACCACACCATTAGTGCAGTTCGCTTGGCCCAAAAAAAGTCCCAGAAGACAATGGTGAAAAAAACCTCGCAACTTTATTGTTTAATTTCAGTCTGAATACTTACTGATTACAAACTCATACTAGAAAACAACAAGTCTAGAAAAAAATATCCCTCTGAAATGACTCGATAAAACTGTATGAAATCCCTGAAAAGGATCTAACAGGTTCACAATTAACTATGATTTTTTATGTTTTGCCTTTTTCGGTAATATATAGCAAGTTTTCTTGAAGATGTTTTCAAAGTGTTGAAATTATGCTGTTATTCTCCATAATTGTTTTTTTGAGAACAAATTCAGTATCGGGTGCACAAACTTAGCAAGAAAAAGGAGGGATAGATTTGTTTATCCTTTAAGGCTCAAATCAAGCTGAAGAGTGGAAGGGATAGATTTGATTATCCTTTGCTGCTCAAAACCAACCAAAAAAGAGGAAGGGATAGATTGTTGTATCCCTTGAAACTAAAACACGACAACGAGTGTGATATAATGCAACAGATACGTGTGGTTTTACATTTTGAAAACGTTAGCATAGCAAAATTAGATTGAGTCGTGAAATTTATAGCATATTTTTCATGATTTGGAGGAAATAATGGTAAAACAAAAATGTGTTGCTTTAAAATCCTGTTTCGAGAGCAATTTACAGACCATAAAGACAATTTTACGCTGTAAATTCGAAAAATAACCAAATCTAAAAAAATACAATTAAATATGAACCTGTTATCTATACTTTTTCATGAAAATTTTTTCTTCAAGCGCTTATTTGTTTCTGTATGAATAAAATGAAGAAAAAAAATACGAGAAAATGCAAGTAACAAGGTAGCGCAAGAGCTACCTTGGACACGATAAATAAAGACACGTTTGAAGAAATGACTATGCTTCAAGGAGAGACATCACTGAATTTTTACAGATTAAAAGACTCCAATTAATGCACAGTGTTTCACGACAGAAAAAAATGTACAAACTTACAAGATTTCTACACACACTTTGTTTACATTTATGTGGAAGATAAAATAAACCCGTCTGGGTGTTGTTTCAATAAAGCAAGCTATTATATATAAATTGCTAAGCATTAGTTTTTTCTGCAGCTTTAGCATGACTATGGTATATATAATAACTGGTTAAAGGCAGTGGACACTATTGGTAATTACTCAAAATAATTGGCATAAAACCTTATTTGATAACAAGTAATGGGGAGAGGTTGATAGTAAAAAACATTGTGAGAAACAGCTCCTTCTGAAGTGACGTAGTTTTGGAGAAAGGAGTTGTTTTCCACGAATTTGATTTCAAGACCTTAGATTTAGAACTTGAGGTCTCGAAATCAACCATCTAAACGCTCACAACTTTTTTCTTTCATAGTTATCTCGCAACTCCGACGACCGATCGAGCTCAAATTTTCACAGCTTTGTTATTGTATGCATATGTTGAGATACACAAAGTTAGAAGACTGGTCTTTGACAATTACCATTAGTGTACACTGTCTTTAATGGGATTTTACATGCTAAAATAGTTTTCGTCTTACTGAGAAAAACAATTATTTTGTGGCTCGTTTTACTCGTTTCTCAAAAACTACACAACCCCAGTTATTAATATTATGTGAGGGAAGCTTCCCACTACCATTATCTTCAAACCCTGTTTAAATTTAATGTAAATCATTCTCTTGAGATTTTGAAAAAAGGACCCGGCGAATCCTTTAAAGGCAGTGGACACTATTGGTAATTGTCAAAGACTAGCCTTCACAGTTGATGTATCTCAACATATGCATAACATAACAAACCTGTGAAAATTTGAGCTCAATCGGTCATCGAAGTTGCGAGATAATAATGAAAGAAAAACAACCCTTGCAACACGAAGTTGTGTGCGTTTAAATGGTTGATTTCGAGACCTCAAGTTCTAAACTTGAGGTCACGAAATCAAATTCGTGGAAAATTACTTCTTTCTCGAAAACTACGTCACTTCAGAGGGAGCCGTTTCTCACAATGTTTTATACCACCAACCTCTCCCCATTACTTGTTGTCACCAAGAAAGGTTTTATGCTAACAATTATTTTGAGTAATTACCAATAGTGTCCACTGCCTTTAACAGAAACGATTTGCTTGACTCTGGGGAGCCTAATGAGATAAATCTATCTCCTGGGGAGATAAATCTACCTAATCAAACTGATGATTTTCATAATAAAACCATTCATGGCTGACCCTGTTTCTGTATTTCTGTGTTTTCAAATGCTGCGAGGAAGCGTGGGTGAGTAAACGTACTTTGACACGAAAAGCATTCGTAACACAAAGAGAACCTCTTGTTAAGAGCAGTTCAGCCATGACAGATAGCTTGATAGCAGGAAGTATCAATTTATTAGTAATTATTTAAAACAATTGTTACAGCATGAACAGTTACTTGGTAACAAGCAATGGAGAGCTGTTGATAGCAATACACATTATTGTGAGAAACATGAACATTGTCTGCGACCACTAAATCCTTTTGTAGATCAAGTATTTGGCCATGAATTGATACCTACCATACTGTAAAGATGTATATCACACGTACAATTTGCATCTTTTATAGTCGTCAAAATTGTGGGGAAAAAAAATGAACTGCACAGAGCCACGTTTTCAGGAGAGTCGTGTAAATCCGTTTTACATGCTAAAAATAATTCATCTCACTGAGACGACAATTATTTTGGTGAAATTGTTTTAACTCGTTTCTCAAAATGTACAGCACCTCAGCAAACGATATTTTAAGGTAAGCTTTCTATTATCATTATCGTTCAACCGTGTAAGTTTGAGGTAGATCTGAAGATGTTTATGTTTTGTGTCATACAAAAGTACCCGAAACCCTGGACACTTGAACGAAACCGACAAAAAGTTTTTTTGTTTTTCAATTAATAAGCTCTAGGGTTGAGTTCACACGGAATTCAACTTTATTTTTTAGTTGTGTAAAAAACAACCATTTTGAACATCTTTCTTCAGTACTTTTCTGAAAGATGCAGAAAAGGCCATGTTACATCAGCACTCATATTACTTCATACGGCGGACACAATACTATACAACACTATAACGTTTGGGTAATGTCTCTGATGCACCCAAACCAAACAGTGCACTCCTATCACGTCCGCCATACCTCTAAAAGGCTAATGCACAAACTTCCATAGTAGATAGGGCAAACAGTATTTTTACAGTAAAGGGGAAATTATTCAACTTTAATCCTCTGCTCAGTTTAGTTAAGGATGTCCCAGTGCCCATCGAGTGGTTCACCCTACAAATAAAAATGTCCCTTAAACCACTGAAAGTTTCAAAACATCGAAAAAGTCCCTACACCTCCCGCCAAATTTGACCATTTATTTCATTTCTTTATGACCAGTAACAACAGACCCAATGCAGCAATTGTGCACAGTTTGTACACCGTATCCCGGCTGTAAAAGCTGTCTTAAATGATTATTATACAATATTTTGAGGGCAAACATCAGAATAATGAGCTCGACGCTCTTGTAGCACCCCGCATAGCTGCTTTGTTGCAACATTGAGGTAAAACCAAGCATCATCCCACACATGACAACAACGCATTTTGATTTTGACGCACGCCATCAACGGCAGGAGACCACACCCGTCTGGCTCTTTTCCGAGTAAATACTCCCGCAAGAGAGGTGTACACATGTTGTATCCGCAATTGTACTTCTTATTTATAGTTTCTTCCTATTTATCTATACAACATGCAAAGCTTAAACAAAAAAAAGGAAAAAAAAAATAAAATAAAAAAAAAACACCAGCAAAGAGTTTCTAGTTTTTCAAAAGCTTGAGGTTGGCGCCAAATGCTATTATTAATAAACAGACAAATTTAGAAGTGTGTATCAAAATAAGATTTAAATTATCACCAAACAGTGTGACATATGTTTAAAGAGGGGTGTAGGAATTTTTGTCAAAGTGATGCCTAGACGTCCGGGAAACTACACCAATGGATAGGGAATTTGTTTTCAGTATTTAGCACTTTACACTGTTACATATGCTGTGCGAGTTTATTTAGTTAGGTACTAACCTTTAAATACACGATACTTTTCAGTTGATATTCACAGTATAAACCTACATTAATGTCCGATATCGAAAAAGCATTATTGATATTTAATAGCTTTACAAACCTATGTGAACGTCCAATACACATGTGAAATATCAAACTAACATGCAAATATTTTCGTGGTGACCCATAATTCCCACCCCCAATTTCTGTTTGTTATAATTCGTTTGATGCATGGTAGCGAGCTTGATATTGTCATTGTACAAACCTTTCTGAATGTCAAATATCCAACATTAAAAAAGCAACTTTGATATTCGCTGTACAAACCTATGTGAATGCCAAAAGCGTCTAATATCTAACTATACAAAATAGTTGTTTTATTATTTGTGGCTGGTTCATGGTGACCTACTATTTCCTATAGGGTTGATTCAAGCCTTCTACCGGCAGCGAGCTTTATCGATCGCCTCTCCTAAAAACAGTCTCCTTCAAATCGCTATCAATGGCCGCGAAGGCCACCCTTGTTGAAAACTGGAAGCCGTTACCAACGCAACCGGAGTAAACAGTCAATAACATTTCCCAGCCGCCATGCAATATCTTCAAGGCGCTTAATTAAGCAATTATTATATTGCGATCGCCGTGGAGATATTATTTTTCAATGATTGGAGTGTTCTTGTTGGCACGTATTGCGGAAAGGAGTGGGCGGATCAAAGAAACACAATGGGAAGGAGGGGGGGGGGGCTCAGAACGAGATGGTGGCTTCAAAACAACTAAAAAAAAAAACCAGTATAATAGATGTTAAATTTGCATCGGTACCCGCTGCCAAAACATAGGATTCGAACTGCCTCTAGCTACCGGCCAATCTAGGTAGTCTAGTTGGTAAGACACTGCTCTAGATTTGCAAGGGTCGTGGGTTCGAATACCACACGAGTATTATTCCTGTGATATTTTGTTTTCACGTGACTCGGGAAAGTACTGAGTATACAGCGTAACACATCGGTGTTTGAGTAAAAACAAATGTAAACAAATAATTAATGTTAAAGAAATAGTGTTTAGTTTTTCAACAAACTTCCAAGCATAAGTTTTGTATCTAATTTTATATTCTCCTGACAAAAATGTGCTAAGCTATACAGAGTTATGCTTACCCAAATAGGTTACCTGTAAAAAATACCATCTCAGACGAGATGGTGACTTTCAAAACGACCATATTTTTGTATGTTCTTAAAAAAAAAAAAAAAAAAAAATATGCTAAGCTAAATAAAATCATTGTATTTATCAAAATAGTATTGATGAGCAGGGATTTTTTTTATAAGCAGAAGAAGAGATGGTGGCTTCAAACAACAATAGGTTTTTTCTTCATGTTCTCAGGACAAAAAATGTGCTAAGCTATATATAATTGTGCCAACCAAAATAAGGATATGAGTCAACAATACCATCTAAAACAAGATGGTGGCTTTCAAAACGACAACAGATGTTTCCTTTTTGCTCCTAGTCACAAAGATATGCTAAGCTATACAGGATCATGCTAGGCAAAACAAGTTTACCAGCCAAAAGGCAATGTCACTCTAGAATTGACCCTGCTGTGACGAAATTAAAGCTAGACCCTGTACACTACTAGTAACTGTCAAAGGCAAGTGTTCTATCTTGGTGTATCTCAACATCTGCATACAATAACAAACCTGTCAAAATTTGAGTTCAATCGGTCGTCGAAGTTGCGAGATAATAATGAAAGAGACAAACACCTTGTCACACGAAGTTATGTGCTTTCAAATGCTTGATTTCGAGACCTCAAATTCTAAATATGGAGGTCGCAAAATCAATCTCTCGGAAAGTTACTTCTTTCTCGAAAACTACGTTACTTCAGAGGGAGCCGTTTCTCACAATGTTTTATACATATCAACCTCTCCCCATTACTCATCACCAAGAAAGGTTTTATGCTAACAATTATTTTTGAGTAACGACCAATAGTGTCCACTGCCTTATTAAATAAACATGTTGTTTAAAAAACTGTATGTTTTAAGAAACTGGAAGGATTCACAGGCTGCTGTTACAAAACTTTTAGTTTTAAGAAATAGTAGGGCCCTACAGTAGCGTCAATGACACTGGGAGAATCTGAGATCTATAACAAAGACGCCATCATAAAAAAACGGAGATTTTTTAAAATCCGCAACAACGGCTGCTAGGCAACGGAATAATGGTCGATACAAATATTATGTTTCTATGGCAAAACAACGACGTGCCGGCCTAGAAAATCACATGACACGCTGCCTTGCCGCAAGCGCCGTAAAAGGGACACGTCGCAATAGATTGGGCAATTATGGCTGAAAAAAAATAAGCGTTTGAAATTGTTCGTTATAGGAAATACATTAAAGACACTGGACACTATTGGTAATTGTCAAAGACCAATCTTCTCACTCTTAGTGTATCCCAACATAAGCACAAAATAACAAGCCTTTGTGAAAATTTTAGCTCAATTGGTCATCCAAATTGCGAGAAAATGATGAAAGAAAAACACCCTTTCTGGACGAATTAGTGTGCTTTCAGACATGAATAAAGGACTTCTAGCTAGAAGTCTTTGATTATTTTAGTGAGAAATTACCTCTTTCTCAATATCTATGCTACTTCAGAGGGAGCCGTTTCTGACAATGTTTTATACTATCAACAGCTCCCCATCACTCGTTACCCAATAAGTTTTTAAGTTAATATTTGTTGTGAGTAATTACCAATAGTGTACCTTGCCTTTAATTTAAATGCTGCCATGAATAAATACCTAATAATAGTAGTGAAATATTGAGGTACATGAACACAATTATGTCTCAGAAAAGTGTAGTATCAATACACACAATTTACACGTTACTGGAGAAGTATAGGTCCCTGTCACAAACATAATATTCATCAAACACATCAACGATCCAAAACATGTAGAGGCAGGGCTAACAATAGATGTTTTGAAAGTGGACATTTAATGATCCGAAACAAACATGCCTCGAAAAATGTGTGGTATTCCTTTTACTTTGTCAACTAACTCGATCGGTCCACCATTTTGTGGAGTCAAAGATGTGGTTGTGCGAAATGGCGGGTCATGGCAGACGCTGCGGCTCATTAATCAATAGGCCCTACTCATCCAACGACAATAAACGGTGGATATAATTAATAAAACACAATGAAAGGCAGTGGACACTATTGGTAATTACTCAGAATAATCATTAGCAATACAACTTACTTGGTAACGAGTAATGGGGAGAGGTTGGTAGTATAACCCATTGTGAGAAACGGCTCCCTCTGATGTGGAGTAGTTTCCGAGAAAGAAGTAATTTTTCCACGAATTTGATTTCGAGACCTCAGATTTAGAACTTGAGGTCTCGAAATCAAGCATCTGAAAACACACAAATTCGTGTATCAAGGGTGTTTTTGAGGTCTCGAAATCAAGCATCTGAAAGCGCACAAATTCGTGTGACAAGGGTGTTTTTACTTTCATTATTGTCTCGCAACTTCGATGACCGATTGAGCTCAAATTGTCTAAGGTTTGTTATTTTATGAACAGCTTTTAATCATAACGTAGTAAAAGAAGACACATGATTCGAACCAATTTGTTTCGGGAGCCCTTTCACTGGGCCACTGTTCCTAGTACTTATGAACAACTTTAATGCCATTATACACTTTCGGAACAGAAAAAAAAAAATCACAGATTTACAAATAACTTACAGGGTTTACAGAAAGTAATGGCAAAAGACTTCTCTTGAAATACTATTCCATGAAATGCTTTACTTTTTGAGAAAACATTAAAACAATTATCAATTCTCGACAAGGAGAACTACGGATTTATAGTAAACACATGTCATGACACGGCGAAACGTGCGGAAACAAGGGTGGGTTTTCCCCGTTATTTTCTCCCGACTCCGATGACCGATTGAGCCTAAATTTTCACAGGTTTGTTATTTTATATATAAGTTGTGATACACGAAGTGCGGGCCTGGACAACACTGTTTACCAAAAGTGTCCACTGCGGCTTTAAATAAAAGAAGAAAAAAAAAAAATGAAATTAACGGCGAAATGAGTGCAACTGCGCGGTGAGTCGAGACTTCGCGGCCGGCCACTCAGTGCGCTGCCACCACCGTGGCTCGAACCGGGGACCTTTCGCTTCGGAGTCCGACATCCACCCACTACATCATGGTGGGTGGGTACCCCCCCCCCCAGCATAATTCACATTTTAGACTTCACGAACCTCCGGTTCATACTTCACACATGATACTATGGCATGGATATACATTGCTTTCTGCTTAAAATATTTGCCAGTTGAATACTTAAAACAGGATGCTATGGTATGGGAAAGTCAGTGCTTATTGGAGTGACTAAACTACCCTGTAGATTCCTAATGTAGGTTATGTATACACCAAAGTGATAGTTCTTTAATTGATCTGCAGTTTTAAAGATCAATCTTAGCTCTTTGTGAAATCGGTAACCTGATTTGAACTCACAAAAAGACTGTTAAAAGGGCCGCTATTACTGACAGCAAGTAGCGGAATTGTATCTGCATTTTACGAACAAGAGAAAAATGCAGCCCCTGCCTTATAATACCAACAGTAAAATCACAGCCAACGCCCAAAAATAAAGTGAACTGTGGGGGCGCTGTTGAAAGAACTCACGGTAGGCGTGTCAGCAGTAACAACCAGGAGTGTGTTTTGGCGACCCCAACCAAAAACTGTTTCTGACGTCGGTAACCGAGCTCACAACTCGGCTGTCGTTCAGTCTGAACAGAAGAACCAACGACCAACAACCGAATTTTTTGTTGGTTGGGGTCGCCAAAACGCACTCCTGTACTGCAGTCTATTTCATGAATATGTAATGAGGGACAGTTTCCTATTGGGGGTGGGAGTTGCGACAGAACATTTTGTAGGTGTAAAACTGTCGCATTTTCAGACAAAATTCATTTAACGACTCATATCCTTGTAACGACTCATACAACGACTCAGTCTTAACGACTTTCAGAGAATATTTGCCCGCAGAACGCTGTGTACAAACCAATTTCACATTAAAAACCTTTTCAGATACTGTCATTATTTTTGTGGTTATCACTTTGAGACCGCAAATGTCACAATAGTGCCCGGATTGCGTGCGATGAAGCGTATATAGTTCATACAATGACCCCTACCAATAGCAACAGCAATGGTCAGATACAACCCCCAAAACATGTTTAATTTTCGCACACGATAACCAAAGCGTTTTACAATTTTTTTTATTACAGGTGGGGCAGTGGGGGTAGAGGCTGGGGAGGGGCAAAATATGTAATCGGAGAGGGGGCAAAGATGCAAAGAGATAAAGGCGTGATGCAAAGCTGTAACAGGGGGGGGGGTTGCTGCAAACGCACAATGGGCGCGAGGTGGGATATTGAATGTATCAAAACATTCATGTTGCAATATATTTTAATATATTTGTTGGGGGGGGGGGGGGGTTGGAGGGGCTGCTGCTACACACTCTGGGATACGTCACTTATGATGACATACTGATGAACAACCTATCATAAGGGTTTGGTTACTTTTTGTAGGAGTACACATAACACAACGTCTACAGGATGTACACCAAACTCACACAGTTTTAAAGATAATTATAATAGAAGGCTTTCCTAAAAATATTATTTACTTTGGTGCTGTAGTTTTTGAGAAATTAGTAAAACAATTAACATTTTTGTCTCAACTGAGACGGTTTTTTTTAAAGCTTGTCAAACTTATTTGTGTGACATTGTTTCACTCATTTCACAAACTACAGTACCTCAGCAAGTAATATTTTAAGGGAAGCTCTCTACTATTATTATCTTCAAATTGTATAAGTTAAGGTAACTATGTGAAGAGTGTGTTTTGTGTCCTGTAAAAAGTACCTAAATCCTACCCCATCCTTTGAAACGCCCACTAATAAAATACTCCCCACCCAACGACACACATGGTAACCTACACAGCATTGGAACAAAACCAACGCCAAATCCAAGATCCATAACCGTTATCTGCCTAACTACACGCCCAGTCAACCCACAAACGCTGTTTGTGCCTAACTACGGAAAAAAAACTGTGGAAGAAGTTCTTGACTTTCTAATAGATGTAAAGTTTGCATCAGGTATAACAAATATTAATTTTGTTTATTTACCCATACACCGATGTTTGTTAGCACTGTATACTCAGTACTTTCCCGAGTCATGTGAACAAAAAATATCACATTATCTTTGCGGCACCCATTGCCAAAACATAGAATCGAACTGCCTCTAGCTACCGGGCAACCTCGGTAGTCTAGTTGGTAAGACACTGCTCTAAAATTGCAAGGGTCGTGGGTTCGAATCCCACCCGAGTAACATGCCTGTGATATTTTTTTACAGGACTCGGGAAAGTACTGAGCATACAGTGCTAACACACATTGGTGTATGGGTAAAAACCAAAATTAATATTCTTTATCCCCGATGCAAATTTAACATCTATTATATCGTTGCGGTACCCGCTGCCAAAACATAGGATTCGAACTGCCTCTAGCTGCCGGGCAACCGCGGTAGTCTAGTTGGTGTGACACTGCTCTAGAATTGCAAGGTCGTGGGTTCGAATCCAATCGGAGTAATATGCCTGTGATATTTGTTAACAGGACTCGGGAAAGTACTGAGGATACAGTGCTAACACACATCGGTGTATATGGATATAAAAAAAAAACAATATAAATGTTCTTGTATTTCGTTTTAATATGATTGCAAGTTCTATAAGAATGTGGAAACAGGACATCAAATAACATCATTTTAAAGTGAAACAGCATGATATTTTGTTCCTGGGAAAAAAAAGTTAAACCATTATGTATGAGTACAAGGCGGCAATTCCATGGCAAAACAGACTTAATCTTAAATTTGGGTTTTGTAAACAATAACTATATAAGATCATTTTGAGGGTTATTTGTAAACATTGTTTATTCTTGCTGATGCAAGAACATTGCAACCGACCAGTCAGTTAATGTAACAATTTATAAACGCTTTTAACAAGGAACAAAGCGCTATACAAAAACAGAAATATACAAAGAACCAAGAACATAAATATAAATACACTTGATTAATAATGTTTTTCTTGACGATTGCAGTATAATTCGATTTCCTGAAAATTGTTGGTATTTTGTTCCAAACCTTTTGTCCAGCCACAGAAAAAATAAAATTTGAGCGGCAGGCTGAGTAGGTCTTGGTTTATATACACACATCTTGTACACACACGCTTGTGTGGCTATCGATTTGGTGTCAGCGGTGGGATAGGCCTGGAGTTCACCCCTGTTTCATTCTCCGCCTGGTGTTCCTTAACAGAGAAGGGATTTACCAGAACAGGATCGCGGACCATGGGGATATAGATAAAAATGCACTTACCCTGTCTCCGCTTTTCCGCCATGAATATTCGGTACCTCTCGCCGATGTCACGCGACACACTCTGCAGCTCCTGGTCAAGAATCGAAAGCGGCATTTGGAGATCAGACTTCAGCATCTCGAGGCTCGCGTTAGCTTCTTGGCTCACGCCTGGGCATGTCTTACAGGTGATGCGGTCCATGATCTGGCTGCAAGTATATGTAAAGAAAGCGGGACTAGCGTTTTTTCTGAAACTGGCCATCAAGGCCTGCACTTTCTCTGTTACTGTCATCAGTCTACCGACGAAGTCTAGATCGTGCGTTAGGTTTGCCTTGAGTTCGTCGAACTTACTAGTGTCAGCGGTGGGATAGACTGGGAATTGATGGCCTGTGTAATTTTCCGCGTCGTGTCCGAAAGCTGTGGAGAAAAAAAGATACAAATTGGTTTAAAACAAAAGGTTGTTTGGCCATCGATTTGGTGTCAGCGGTGGGATAGACTTGGAGTTCACCCTTTGTTTCATTCTCCACCTGGTGTCCTAATTATGTCGAGGAAAACTTCCAGAAAGGTTTATAAACACAAGCTGGTCTCCCATTGAATTAAATATAAGCCGCTTTTGGTATAACTATATGGAATCTGGGCCCAATTTTATAAAGCTGTTAAGCATACACTTCTGCTCGATGACCTTCATTGCAATTTAATAGTGGAAGCACCCCCCAGTCTTCGTTACATTCTCCACCTCGTGTCCAAAAGCTGTGGTGAATAAATTAACAATCATTTGTTTATATACAAAAGCTGGTGTGGCCATCGAGTGAAACAACAACTGTACAGCAGCTTCTGGTATAAATGCAGTGAATATTGGTGTCAGTGGTGGGATACACTTGGAATATTTTGTCTTTTTTCCTATTTCCCGCCTGGTGTCCTAATCATGTCGAGGTAAAAAATGAGAGTCATTATGAACACGAGCAGGTACAGTCATAAAATAAAATACAAGCAGCTTAACGTAGGAAAGTTGGCGTCAGCGATGGGATAGGCACCGATGGAAAAACATTCAAACAGGTTGTGTAAACGCAAGGAATGTGTCAGTAGGCTTGGAATTCAACCCCTTTCAGTTCCCGCCCGTGTCAAATTGATATAAATGGAAAATATAAGCAAGTTTTACGTACATGAGCTGTTCAAGCCTTCGAAGAAAGTTCCAATCGGTATAGTGTCAGCGGTGGGATAGTCTTCACCATTTGACTCTTTTCCCATGTCGTATCCAAATGCTGTCGAGAGAAAAACAGTTTTTGAACACGATCGCATCAAGCCTTTGAGGGATGTGTCAACAGGTTGTGATAGGAACTCATGATATGTTGTCAGCGGTGGGATATGTTAGGTGCTATCTTTTTTTTTCCAGAGGCCGCCCTAAGCAACGCTGGGTAGACAAAGCGTGGAGTGATAACAGCGTAAGAGAGCTGACAAGATTAGCGATTGTATTGGACTTAGGTGATGGTGAAGCAAAGCTCTGTGAAGCACATCATTATATGAAATGTACGGGCAAAGTTCTTCGGTGAGCAGAGCCCTCAACGTGGACACTTACAGAAATCGAGTTATAATGATAATTTTGGAGGCTAATCATTCTTACTCGCAGCTAAGAGCTGAATTGCAAAGGACGCGGCTCCTACTACGTGTTCGAGAAGCAGCATGCTATGGCGCCTTTTGGCAGCCAGCCACATCAACCCACTATGGACACAGAACAAAGCTAGAGATCGAAAATGATTGATATTTCCCGAGGCAGGAAAACCGGATGGTCTGGAAAACTCTCGTGGCACAGCAGAGAACCAACGCACAACTCAACTTGCAGAATGGCTCTGGCCGGGTATCAAATCAGGGTCACCTTGGCGAGAGACCAGCGAGAGGCGAGCGCGATACACACAAACCTACCATGCCCCCCGCAATTGGGGTGAGGGTAAATGTCAAAGTAAACCCTCATACTAGTGTTATTGTTAACATGCAAGACTTACCAAGTGCTCCCTTTAAGGCTTCTGATATTTGCTCTTGCAGCAGGCCGTCAAGAAACTTTTCAAACGGTGGTGGCGCGCCATCCATGGGGCGCGGTTCTTCATAAAAGAACACCACGCCGTACGAAGCGAGTTTCCGGAGATGGTTCACCCGTCTTGGAACGCTTATCTCCCCGGGTGGTGGTAGTGATGGTGGAGGAGGGTAGTTTCCACCAGGTCCAGAGTCACCTCGACCTTTTGGTTTTGGCGCCACAGTGGTCGGGTCGAGTTGGTGCATTTCCGTGTCGTTGTCGTGGTTTGTTGTTACGTTCATAATGACTCGTCCCCAGTGTAAGGATGCTTCGGTGACCCGTTCAGCCATCTTAGAAAACACGTCAAGCAGGATCAGATTCTCCGTGGAGAAGGCGAGAATATTTTGGAACTTGTCGAGTGTAAACGAGCTGTTGTCTTTCGTCAGCCATTCTTCAACGGACTTGTTGAAGACGGCTTGCAGAGGGACGGGCACATCGGCGTCTGGTGGTTCGGGGCGGCGTGACTCGTGAAGAGTGAGGTTGATGCATTCGCGGAGAAGGATCTCCGTGGATGGGGCATGGGTTGGCTGGTCCTGGAGTGGCTGCCCCTGGGTGGTTTGGCCGTTGCAGACGGCAGCAACCAGCCAGGTCGTCACTAGGAATTGAAACATCCCCGTGAGGGTGCCCATCTTGGCGTAAACACACTGAAAAAAAGCAAATGTATAACAGGTTAAGAAAGATATCAAGAGTTAAAAGAGACTTGAATTCAAGATCTCAACTGAGGTCTCCTATTAAATTTCAAATATTTTAGTGAGAAATTACTTCTTTGTCAAAAACTACGTTACTTCAAAGGAAGCTGCTGTTTCTCACAATGTTTTATACCATCAACAGCGCCCCATTTCTTGTTACCGAGTAAGTTTTTGTGCTAACACTTGTTTCGAGTATTTACCAGTAGTGTCCACTGCCTTTAAACGTGCATTGTGTATGCTGACCATTGGATATTCACATAGGTTTGTATCAATGTTGCTTTCAAATATTACACATTGGACATTCACCACGAAACAGACCGCGATCACAAGATCATTTTGTATGACACTCAAGTTATGAGCTCCGACTCTCTGTTTTCTCGACGCTCTGGTTTGGGCCCACACTGTATAGCCACTTTGTTGCAGCATGGAGGTAAAACAAAGCAAACTCCCTCCCACACATCAGTTGAAAAGTAGATAATTAAAATCAAAATACACCCACACGCCCCTCCCTATATACAATTCAAACCTTCCTGGAAAAGGGACTGTTTTGCTGTCTGATGATTGACAATGGGAGAAAGTTATTCCTTTATTATTAGTATAGGTTTTCTCGGTCAAATTCGGTAAATGAGCAGCCAATTTTATTTTCAGGCGCTCGAATTAAAGCTATTTTGCCTCTCCGGTTTTTACTGCGTTTCAAATTCAGAATTCGGTCATTCAATTTCGTTTTGAGGCATTCAAGTTCCTAGCACACTCATTCTTTTTCATGACACACAATCATCATTCAATTTAGCAAAGCTGGTTCGACTAGAGATTTTGCTGATTTAATCATTTTCAATTTCGTAAAGAGGCAATCAATTTCGCTCGCCGAGGATTCAAATAAGTACGACTACAAAGAAATACGAATAAACAGATAAACTGTATAAGGCAAACCGTTTCGTACCTTCACAGGTTCAAGATGGAATGTTCCCTTCAAAAAGGCGAAGTCGAGTTGAACACTACAATCAATCTTTCAAAAAATGAAAATTTATTTTCTTCATTTTATGTTTCCAGTAGACTTTTACCTTGGGACCCATGCGGGTTGTTTTCTTCTTTATTTTTTTTTCGGGAGACCTTCAATGGTTAACTGACCAAGACATTTGAATGTTTTTTTTTGTTTTGTTTTTAAATGTTTTTCCAGTTGTTGTTTGTTGTAAATATTCACCAACCATCTGTTGGCGGGCCAGACATCTTGGCATATTATGTTCAAGAGTGCCAACAAATTAACCGCATGCCTTTAACATTCGTATAAGTTAACAAGCGTTTTTAAGACTGCACAAATATCAGAATTGACTGCCTCAAAATTAAATTGAATGACTAAACACACGCCTCAAAAAACACTCCTGCGAGTTTGAATGCAGCTTCGATGAACTGTTAAATTGAAAGATTATTTTGTTAAATCGAATGACGTAAAGTAGATTTGACTAGTCTTTAAATGAAATCGAATGACTCTTTTTTAGTAGCATTCGATTTCGTGCGAAATATAATAGACTGGTGGTTAAATTTGCTGCTCATTTTCCGAAATTGACCAAGAAAACCTATAGTACTTTGTATTTTACCGCGGGTTTCTAGACTGACCAGACAACATGTTTCTAAATAAAAGTTCATACGGACAGACGCTGCAACAAAAACGTCAACGGACTGACAACGTCGACAGACAATCATTATGCATCATCTAGTTCTATTATTTGTCTTTCATTACAGTAAGAGTTTTTGAACCGAGCTTTTAATTTGTTAAAAAAGAAATTGTCAAAGGGCAAATTTAACAGTGCTGCTGAGACTTTAATCCGTTTTAAGCCCTTTTCACATCAGAGCAATTTCTCGGGAAACAGACTTCTGGGAAAATCCCCGCCACCCCCAGCAACCGTTCTCACTGTCCCAATTAGGTAACCCCCGGGTGTATTATTTCCCAGGAATATGCACGGTCGTTTCGTAAGTTAAACCCGCTATTGTTCTCACTAGCCGCTTTTTCCCCCGGGAAAAACCTCTTAAGGCCCGGTCACACAGGCCCCGATAACGAGACGAAAACGAGAACGATAAAAATGCACGCCCTCGATTGGTTGAATGAGCGTGGGCGTATACTCTGCGTGGAGCATTTCAACCAATCGAAGGCGTGCATTTGTATTGTTCTCGTTTTCGTTCTCGTTATCGGGACCTGTGTGACCGGGCCTTTACCCCTAGTGTAAAAAAGGCCCTATAATATCACGCTATAGGCGAGATCTTTTCTCAACAATGATGTCATGTTGAAATGGAAATGGACAAGAAGATTTTGTATACGGGAATTGCGAGTATGGGGGACCTATCTTAAAGACTCTGGACACTATTGGTAATTGTCAAAGACTAGCCTTCACGGTAGGTGTATCTCAACAAATGCATAAAATAACAAACCTATAAAGAACAAAACACATCGATTGCTATGGCAACCGAGTTGTCATGTGAAGCTAATGCACAAATAAATAATTTAACAAAGCAATCACCATGCTGTTACTGCAAAATTACTTTTGCTGTACTGAAACATAGCATTTCCGTATTAATTTTGTTGCTCCTTTTTGCTCAATGCATAAAATGCATTCGGTTCCCTGTTAAATACACTGGACACCATTGGTAATTGTCAAAGACCAGTCTTTTCACTTGGTGTATCTCAACATTATGCATAAAATAACAAACCTGTGAAAATTTGAGCTCAATCAATCAGTCATCGAAGTTGCGAGATAATAATGAAAGAAACATAACCCTTGTCACACGAAGCTGTGTGCTTTCAGATGCTTGACTTCGAGACCTCAAATTCAAAATCTGAGGTCTCGAAATCAAAATCGTGGAAAATTACTTGTTTCTCGTTAACTACGTCACTTCAAAGGGAGCCGTTTCTCACAATGTTTTATACTATCAATCTCTCCCCATTATTCGTTTACCAAGTGAGGTTTTATGCTAATGATTATTTTGAGTAATTACCAATAGTGTCCACTGCCTTTGAAAGTCGATATTTGAAGTAAAAGCCACTTAACTCCTTTGGTATTGAAAAAATTAGTCTTCTCAACATATATTATGTATACAATAACAAACCTGTGAAATGTTTAACTCAAGTGGTTGTCGAAGATGCCCGATAGTAATGGAAGAAAAACACCGTTGTCGCACAAGCTCTGTGCTTTCAGATGCCTTGAATTTAAAACCTCGCAGCTAATGTCTCGAATTCAACTGAACTATTTTAGTGAGAAGTTACCTCTTTCTCAAAAACTACGTCACTTCAGAGGGAGCCGTTTCTCACAATGTTTGTAATACTACCGCTCTCCATTGCTCGTTACCACGTAAGTTTTTATGCCAACAATATTAATATTTTGAGTAAAATGGCAACAGTGTCCAGTGCTTTGAAGGGTTTGGTTATCACTCTTAAAGGCAGTGGACAATAATTTGGAAATGAATATACACTCAGCTGTAGATTGTGTAGATTTGTAGCGGAAGTGGAGATGCGTAAAAATAATTTACACTTTCAACAATGGAGTGACGTCACAGAAATAGCTAAAGTAGGCCTAACATTTTCAATGAATTGCATTTATCAATAAAAAACAGCACCAGTTGGCTATCTTAAGTGTAGGCCGCCATGGCTACATTGGACACTCCGTCCCCACGAGCGGTACACTCGTCGGAGAGGTGGCTCGTGGGGGCCAGCGGCGCTCCGACCCCACGAGAGTTACGTGAAGACCCGGTCCGTTATTAAAGTACGGCCGAGGAGGGCTGCGGGGCTCTCGCCCGGCTGCAGTGGGGGGTACATTGGACAAAAATGTCATGTTAATAGTGCCCTTGGTTAAACGTATGTTATCTCAATACAATACACAAACAGTGAGTTGTATTCTGCTGTATTCAGGATTGTTGATTACATGTATCAAGTCGTTTATAGAATTAAAGGCCTTGGACACTATTGGTAATTGTCACAAAGACTAGCCTTCACAGTTGGTGTATCTCAACATGCATAAAATAACTAACCTGTGAAAATTTGAGCTCAATCGGTCATCGAAGTTGCGAGATAACATTGAAAGAAAAAACACCCTTGTCTCACGAAATTGTGTGCTTTCAGATGCTAGATTTCGACACCTCCATTGCTCTTTACCAGGTAAGTTTTTTTGCCAACAATATTATTATTTTGAGTAATTACCAATAGTGTCCAGTGCTTTGAAGGGTTTGCTTATCACACTTAAAATACATGGCAATCAAAGTCTTGGTTTATATAATTAGCCTACAGCAGCTTTTGAAGGAAAGCATTTTTCTTTATGATTGCTGTTTTTTGAGCAGGTTTTCTGAGTAATTGCCAATAGTTTCAAATGCCTTTATTCAATTACATTCAATTAAATCCAATTCAATTTCATGTATAGGATATATATATATTTTGTTTAAAGACAGTGAACACTATTGGTAATTACTCAAAATAATTATTAGCATAAAACTTTTATTGGTGACGAGTAATGGGGATAGGTTGATGGTATAAAACATTCTGAGAAACGGCTCCCTCTGAAGTACCATAGTTTTCGAGAAAGAAGTAAATATCCACGAATTTGATTTCTAGACCTCAGATTTAGAAATTGAGGTCTGGAAATCGAGCATCTGAAAGCACACAACTTCGTGCAACAAGGGTGTCTTTTTCAGCTATCTGGCAACTTCAACGACCAATTGAGCTCAAATTTTCACAGGTTTGTTATTTTATGCATATGTTGAAATACACCAAGTGAGAAGGCCGGTCTTCGACAATTACCAATAGTGTCTACTGCCTTTAAAATAATATATATATATATATATATATATATTTTGTTTTACAAATAAACATGTCTTACCTCTGATATCCGAATAATTCCAATTGTCCCCTTTTTCAAAAATCACTCAATAATATCCACTTTTCCAGAAAACATCAAAATGCACGAGCCAGAGAATGTTGTCCTAGACTTCCATCCACTACGCAGTTGCAAATTGTTGTGTGGTTGTATAGCCGAGGCAAGGTTATTATAAATAGTTGATACAGTCCTGATGATATTCATTAAGACCTTTATCTACATAATTATAATAAGTATTGGCTTTGACACAATGTCATAGGCCCTTACAACGCTAAGCACAATTCAAATCTCGCTTAGCAGAATTATCCCACAGTTATAACTCCACGTATGATACCAACCAACACTGGTGCCCCGCGGTTAGCACACTAAGCAAATAATCTGCATGATTATCATCAGTATTATACTGTGGTACAAACCTGTATTGGAGATCGCCATAGGTACCTATGCTAAGCACAGTTAAGTTCTCGCTTAGCAGAATTAGGCCACCAGCCTTAGCTGCATGGTACGATTTACGAATCATGGCTGGTATCCCGCGGTTAACGCACTTAGCAATTAAATACCATGTATGCTTAATATTTATGATGTCGACAATAAACCCCCTTCGGACAATGGTGCGTGATCACGGATAATCCATAATTGAGGTTTGTTTTTTATCAACAAGCATCCGTTGCCATGGAGATAAATTGGCGCGCTGTAAGGAGGACACACTTTATATGTCTCGTCCTTTCCGACTCATCGAAGCGCAATGAACAATCACCCATTATGCTGTTACTGTTTTTGTGTGCATGGCTCAGTGACGGTTTCATAGCATGGTAATTATGTTAATGACAGGTTTCCAAGCAATTTCAGCAACAATTGTTTTTAATTTCACATCATGCACTAGACACTATTGGCATCTATAATAGATGTCAAATTTGCATAGGGGATTAAGAATATTCATTTTGGTTTTTACCACATCTATTATATCGTTGCGGTACCCGCTGCCAAAACATAGGATTCGAACTGCCTCTAGCTACCGGGCCGATCTCGGTAGTCTGGTTGGTATGACACTGCTCTGGAATCGCAAGGGTCGTGGGTTCGAATCCCACCCGAGTAACAAGCCTGTGATATTTTGTTCACGGGACTCGGGGAAGTACTGAGTATACAGTGCTAACACACATCGGTGTATGGGTTTAAACCAAAATTAATATACTGGTATCTACTCAAAATAATTGTTAGCGTAAAAACTTACTTGGTAGCGAGCAACGGAGAGCTGTTGATAGTAGAAAACATTGTGAGAAACGGTTCCCTTTACAGTACCGTAGTTTTTGTGAAAGAAGTAGTTTCCCACTAAAATATTTGAATTGAATTCGAGACCTAAAGCTGAGGTCTCGACTTCAAGGCATCTGTAAGCACAAAACTTGTGCGACATTGATTTTTTCTTCTTCCAGTATTCCCTCGCAACTTCGACGATCATTTGAGTTCAAATTTTCACAGGTTTTGTTATTCTATGTTATGTATGCTGAGATGCACAAAGAGAGAAGACTAGGCCCAATTTTATAGATCTGCTAAGCACACAAATTTGCTTAGCATGACAATTTGGCCCCGATAAAAACAGGATACCGACCAATTTTTCACATGATTTTCAAGATGAGCAAACAACAGTTAAATACCAGTAACGAGCAGTATGCAACAAATGGAAAGTTGGCTGGTAATCCTGTTTTTATCAAGAAAGACATTTCATGCTAAGCAAATTTGTGTGCTTAGCAGCTCTATGAAATTGGGCCCAGGTCTTTGGCAATTACCATGGGTGTACTGCAGCCGCTAGGATTAATGTTAACTCGAGTTAGGACGAGTAACCCGTCCTTACTTAGGATGGGTTCAATGCGTCATACGTCTTCAGATAGTGAACTTAACTCGTCTTAAGTCCTAAGATTAATCCTATGTTGTGAAGAGTTTGGATAAATCGGCGACTGTACCCTTTTCAAGACCCTTAATAAAAGGGCTGCAATATGTTTGAATTTGACTAATTAAAAACCAATACTATAATAGCCTAACGGATATATACCCTCCAAATGAATCAAAAAGGGGGAATCAAATCCAAAACTGTTTTTTATAGGTTTTCTCGGTCAATTTCGGCAAATGAACAGCCAATTTAACCACCAAGCTATTCTATTTCGCGTGAAATCGAATGCTGCTGAAAAGGGTCATTCGATTTCGTTTTATGATTTGTCAAATGTAATGTTGCGTCATTCGATTTAACAAAATAATTACTCAATTTAACAATTAATCAAAGCAGCATTCAAATTAGCAACGCTTCTTGAGGCCGCGTGTGTCACGAAAAAGAATGACGATACGCTAAATTGAACAGAGTGCTAACGGAATTTGACTCGACTCAAAACGAAACCGAATTGCCGAGTTCTGAATATTGAAACGCAGCAACACCTGGAGAGGCAAAACAGCTTTAATTCGAACGCATGCAAATAAAATTGACTGCTCATTTGCCGAATTTGACTAAAAAAACCTATAATTTTAGACAGAAAGCTATACGTACACTCCTCGCCGTCTGCCATCGTAACGGGAACTGAGAACGACTGGACAAACATACATAACTGTTTTACAATACTTGAACGCAGCCGTCGTTATGTAACAGAACTGTGAACAGATTTTGGGTTGAACAAAGACAAATTGAAAAGGGTGCGGATTGAACCAACGACCTCCGGATTAACACGCCAGCGCTATACCAACTGAGCTATGTTATAGTCCTATGTTTACGGTCTCCCTATTTTTGTCAGTCGTGGGGGTGCCAGCGGAAGTTATAAAACCGGTATACCTGCCGTGTAGCCAGAGATCACACCGAAATTACGGTACAACCCGGGAAGCGGCAGCCAGGGGATCACCTTAAGGGGATGCGTTTTATTTCTCACAAATTCCCTTAGTTTTGGTTTATCATTAAAGAACTAACAAAATGGACACATGATTGCCCCATTTGCCTTATTTTAATATTAATATAAAAATGGAGCACAACATTAAAGGAACACGTTGCCTTGGATCGGACGAGTTGGTCTTTGAAAAGCGTTTGTAACCGTTTTTTATAATATGCATATGGGTAGAAAGATGTTGTAAAAGTAGAATACAATGATCCACACAAACATGCCTCGAAATTGCACGGTTTTCCTTACATTTATCCAAGTAAGGATAAAAACAGCATAATATTCTTTATCCCCGATGCAAATTAAGGGCAGTGGACACTATTGGTAATTATTCAAAATAATTACTAGCACGAAACCTTACTTGGTGACAAGTAATGGGGAGAGGTTGATGGTATACAACATTGTGAGAAGGGACATTTTTCCACGAATGTGATTTCGAGACCTCAGACTTAGAATTTTTTTGAGGTCTCGAAATCAAACATCTAAACGCACACAACTTTGTGTGACAAGGGTGTTTTTTTCTTTCATTATTATCTCGCAACTTGGACGACCAAGTGAGCTCAAATTTTCACTAGTTTGTCATTTTATGCATAATTTTATGTTGAGATACACCAAGTGAGAAGCCTAGTCTTTGACAATTACCAAAAGTGTCCAGTATCTTTAACAACTTAAATATCGTTGCGGTACCCTCTAGCTACCAGGCAATCTCGGCGTTGTAGTTGGTATGACACTGCTCTAGAATTGAAAAGATCATGGATTTGAATCCAACCCGAGTAATAAACATGACTGTCCCCCCCCCCCACAAAACTCGGGGAAAGTACTGAGTATTATACAGTGCTAACACACATCGGGTGTCAATGGTCAATCCCAGTAATATTTTGTATACCCCTGATGGAAATGTAACATAATATTCAAGTACAAACATCGGGTGTCAAGGGTAAACCAATTGTTTTTTTTTATCCCCGATGCAAATTTAATGTGTAAAAAACATATCCATATTTTGTATTAATACACACATGAATAATCACATAATTCGGATGGCAGCGTATGCATGCATCAATTTTTCAACGTATCCAACCAAAACACGTCGATGCTATGGCAACCAAGTTGTCATGTGAAAATAATGCATTAATAAATAATTTAACAAGTTAATCACCATAAAGCAATCACCACGTTGTTACTGCTAAATTACTTTTGTTCTTCTGTAAGCCTTTCCATTGTTGCTCCATTTGCTTATGCATAAAATGCGTTCGGTTCACAGTTAAAGACAGTGGACACTATTCAAAAACCAGTCTTCTCACTTTGTGTATCTCAACATATGCATAAAATAACAAACCTGTGAAAATTTTAGCTCAATTGGTCGTCGAAGCTGCGAGATACTAACGAAAGAAAATCACCCTTGTCACACGAAGTTGTGTGCGTTCAGATGCCTGATTTCGAGACCTCAAATTCTAAATCTGAGGTCTCGAAATCAGATTCTCAGAAAATTACTTCTTTCTCGAAAACTACGTCAGTTCAGAGGGAACCGTTTCTCACAATGTTTTATACTACCAACCTCTCCCCATTACTCGTTACCAAGTAAGACTTTATGCTAATAAATATTTTGAGTAATTACCAATAGTGTCCACTGCCTTTAAGCATTTTTTTGCTAAAGCAGCTCTATGAAATTAGCCCCTGCTTATTTATCTGAACTTGTTCACCATTATTCCTACTCGAACTTTACTTTCAACTACAAGAGCTTCTTCCACTATGTTGATAATGGTAAAAAAAAAAAAAATTCTTACGCTGCTCCTTTTCTTTCGAATAGTCTTACGGACCTGTTTATTATATTGTGCTAGGCTAGTTCTTTACACTGTTTTTGACTCGGTTAAAACCATCGTTTGAAGCTGATTATTTGTAATCTGCTTATTGTATTGTATCTTTCATGCATTGTTCATTGTTCTGTTTATGCGCTTAGTGGCTTTTGCTTTAGGCTCTTTACAAAAGCATTTAAAATGAACTCTGGTAAGTATTTTTTAAATTGATACTTTTTCTTTTGCGCTTGTTTATGCCTCTGGCGAAAGTCTGGTTTGTATAGGCTGTCATGGCCAAGTGGTCTAGAGCATCGAATCCAAGTTCTGGGCACAATTTCAAAGAGCAACAAACCTTGCTTAATAATTGCCCGTTTAAAGCAGAAACGAGCAGGATACCAGTCCCAAATTGTACACGAGACATGGTATTGTGGCTGGTATCCTTATGCTAGTAAGCATAATTTTGTTGTGCTAAGCTGTTTTTTTTTGCTAAAGCAGCCCTTATCAAAGTGGCCCTGGTTGATAACTCATTGGAGTGTGGGTTCGAATCCCGGACACGACATTTTTGTCATTGAGCAAGATGCTTTACTACAAATGCTTCTCTTCATACAGGGGTATAAATGGGTACATGAAAAGGTACATGTTGATATTGTGTATGAAAAAGCCACTGGAGCGCCACGGCAGCCCAAGGCTTTATATTTCCCCAGGGAGCTGAGAAAGATTGAAGGAATCTTATTGGCCCCATGACCAGGGCACTACAAATGTAAAGAAGGATGTTTTATCCTGGACGAGCAGCGTTTTACTGTTCGAAACGTCGAGACCAAACCGGCTCTTTTCAGAGCCCCACTCCTTCAAAAGAGATCGTGCGCATGGTTGTACACGCAAGTTTACTCTTATTATCCACACCATGCAAAGCTTCAAACACCATTCAACTGTAAAGTGCACCGAGGTGGTATTTTGGACCACTCAAGAGTTATTATTGGTCCACTAGTCTGTCAATTTCAACATCACAGTGGTTTCCTTGCATTTCATTTTGTTGCCATAGACCCCAGCTCGAATCCCACCTCAAACTGGAACCTTGCATGTGATGAAGGGTGTACCTTTGGTAATTACTCCAAAAAGTAATAATAACAGGTCATAAAAATCTGCTTGGTAAGTAGCACTGCTGATGTGCATGTTTGAAGGGTTGTCAGATCCAGTGTTCTCGAAAATAACTACATAACAGCTCTCTATTTCTCATTACCTAATGAGTTTTTGTGCTAACGAGTATTTTGAGTAATTACCAATAGTGTCAAATACCTTTAAAGACACCGTACACTATTGGTAATTGTCAAAGACCAGCTCAACAAAAGCATAAAATAACAAACCTGTGGAAATTGAGCTTAATTTATTGGTCATCGAAGTTGCGAGATGAGAGATAAAACACCCTTGTCACACTAAGTTGTGTGCTTTCAGATGCTTGATTTTGAGACCTCAAATTCTAAATCTGAGGTCTCGAAATCAAATTCGTGGGAAATTACTTTTTTTCTCGCAAACTAAGTCACTTCAGAGGGAGCCGTTTCTCACAATGTTTTATTCTATCAACCTCTCCCCATTACTCTTTATCAAGTAAGGTTTTATGCTGATAATTATTTTGAGTAATTACCAATAGTGTCCACTGCCTTTCAATGACCTTCTGAGCAGACAACATTTTATACACAGACTACGCGGCATCCCGCGAGGCACCGGTAACTTGCCTTGACCTTGTTCTTGCAATGTGTTTCAGCTTAATAATGACTTGCTTATGGAGACCGACAACAATAAAAGCAACACTATATCAAAGTGAAGGGGATGTTTAAGGCAGTGGACACTATTGGTAATTACTAGCAATAATAATTATTAGCACCAAACCTACTTGGTAACGAGTATTCGGGGAGAGGTTGGTAGTATAAAACATTGTGAGAAACGGCTCCCTCTGAAGTTGAGTTGTTTTAAAGAAGTAATTTTCCATGAATTTGATTTCGAGACCTCGAGTTTAGAATTTGAGGTCTCGAAATCAAGCATCTGAAAGCACACAAGTTCGTGTGACAAGGGTGTTTTTTCTTTCATTATTATCTCGCAACTTCGATGACCGATTGAGCTCAAATTTTCACAGGTTTGTTATTTTATGCATATTATGTTGAGGTATACCAAGTGAGAAGACTGGTCTTTGACAATTAACAATAGTGTCCACTGTCTTTAAAGGCGTCAAGGACCAGTATTCTCACTTGTTGTTATCCCAACATTATGTTAATTTTGGTTTTTACCTATACCCCGATGTGTGCTAGCACTCTATACTAATGCAGTGCTTCCCCGAGTCCTGTAAAATATTGTCACAGGCATATTACTCGGGTGGGATTCGAACCCACGACGCAATTCTAGCTTACCAGCTAGACTATCGGGATTGCCCGATAGCTACGAGGCAGTTCGAATCCTATGTTTTGGCAGCGGGTACCGCAACGATATAATATATGTTAAATTTGCATCGGGGATAAAGAATATTAATTTTGGTTTTTACCCTTACACCGATGTGTGTTAGCACTGTATACTCAGTACTTTCCCGAGTCCTGTGAAAAAATATCACAGGCATGTTACTCGGGTGGGATTCGAACCCACGACCCTTGCGATTCTAGAGCAGTGTCTTACCAACTAGACTACCGAGGTTGCCCGGCAGCTAGAGGCAGTTCGAATCCTATGTTTTGGCAGCGGGTACCGCAACGATATATAATAAGATGTTAAATTTGCATCGGGGATAAAGAATATTCATTTTGTTTTTTACCCATACACCAAATTATGCATAATAACAAATCCGTGAAAACTGTTAGCTCAATTCGTTTTCGAAAGCAATGAAAAAGAAAAAAACACAATTGTTGAATTGTTTGCTTTCAGATGCCTAAAAAGGCCTAAAAAAAAGGTCTGAAGTCTTTTATTATTTTGAGTGAGAAATTACCTCTTTGTCAAAACTATGTTACTTCAGAGGGAGCCGTTCTCCCAATATTGGATTGTATCAACAGCTCTCTATTGCTTGTTACCAAGTAGATGTTTATGCTAACAATTATCTTGAGTATATCATTACCAGAAGAGTCCAGTGGACACTATTGGTAATTACTCAAGATAATGTTTAGCATCTCGCAATTTCGACGACCAAATTTTCACAGATTTGTTATTTTATGCATATATGTTGAGATACACCAAGTGAGAAGACTGGTCTTTAACGATTACCAATAGTGTCCAGTGTCTTTAAAACGACCTCAGCAGACGACCGTAAACGGCAACCATCGACCCACCAAGAATAATTAGTCGTGACCTTGCTCTTTCATTGTGTTTCAGCAATGTATTAATAAGGACTTGCTTATGGACCGACAACAATAAAGGAGCAACACCGTATCAAAGGGGAAGGTTACCGTATCCAAGGGGGAAGGCTCCATCCCTCATCATGTGGGATGGAGCATCGATCCATAACCTTCCCATTGGGGATGCTAGAGATAATGTATAATATACGATGGAAACCTTTGGGAATAATTGTCAAAGACCAGTCTTCTCAATTGGTGTATCTCAACATTATGCACCCACACACACACAAAACTGTGGAAATTTGAACTCAATTGGTAGTTTGTTCTTTCATTGTGTTTCAGCAATGTAATAATAATGACTTGCTCATGGAGACCGACAACAATAATTATAAGGAGCAACAACTTTGTGCGCATTACAAGTCTTATTATTATTATTATTATTATTATTATTATTATTATTATTATTATTATTATTATTATTATTATTGTTATTATTATGATGCTAGGGATAGAAGCTCCACAAGGTACTGTGTAAAAACACCCATGGGGGATGTAAGAGATAATGTATACGATTGGCACCTTTGGGAATTGTCAAAGAACAGTTTTCTCACTTACTCGGTGTGTCTCAACGTATTGCACAAAAACAAAACCTGTGAAAATACTCAATTGGTAGTCGAAGTTGTGAGATAATAATGGAAGAAAAAAAACACCCCACGCGAAGTTGTGTGCTTTCAGATATCGGGACCTCAAATTCTAATATTCAGGTCTCAAAAATAACTTCAAATATTTTAGTGGAAAATTACTTCTTTCTCAAAAACTACGTTACTTCAGAGGGAGCGGTTTCTCACAATGTTTTATACTATCAACCCTCTCCTCATTACTCGTCACCAAGTAGGGTTTTACATGTATGCTAATAAATATTCTAACTATTGTTTAGAAACTTATACGCAGATTTCAATAGTATAAACTTTATCATTTTGAGAAATTTGTCACTTCGAAGTAATTATGAATGAAAAGAAGAATAAAAATAATATGGAGCTAAACTCTATCACTTTAGACAATGACAAAGAACAACATCATAAAAACTAAGATGATATTATTTGAATTTTCTCATTGATTTCTTTATTTCGTGATGATATCCAAAAATAAAATATCATACATAATTTTGTTACATAACACAAACTGTTTACAAAATCTGAGGAAAATTATTATAACCAAATGCCGGAAAAAAAACCCATACTTTTGATTATTGAAAATCAAAAGAGACACTTCAAACTGAAAAAAAAATCTCCAGATTGTTTAGATTGTTGCAAGACTTGCACGTATTCCGGTTGTCAGACAACTCGACCGGTGGACAACTCGCCAGTCTGACAACATGACTGACTGGTAAGACAACTCGACCGCTTCACTGCAACGTCAGTGAGACAACTCGACAGGGTGCCAAGACGTGAGACGGATGAATGACCGACCTACGTACAGCATGCCCAGTCTGATCAAAAAGTCGACTTGTCTTACGGTTGGAAACCGTACCAGCCGTCGAGTTGTCTCGTCAGACTGTCGTGATGTCTGAAGGACGAGTTGTCTGAACTCCCTAATATGGGAAAATGATTGCATCACAAAACTGCATTTGACCTTGGATTTCCTCTTTAAAACTATCACACCAACCAAATTATATATGTTTCCAATACCATATTATTTGTTGTCACCCTTTTTAGCCTAAAACATGAACTGTTTAAGGTACAACACATTGACAATATTTCCCGTAAAAATGTTTTAACTTTAGAAACTCCATTGCAAGAACAACATTTAAAGTATAAATTGTATTTTGTTTTGTTGTCATTATAATAAAACTTATCAATATAAACCACAAGGGAAACTGACTGGGTAAATTTGTAAATGATTTTTAGGGTTGAACAAAGAATTGACTAGAGTGGGATTCGAACCAATGACCTCCGGATCTAGCCCTATATTGGCGGTGTCCCTATTTTGTCAATATCTTTGTTCGGGGGTGCCAGTCAGAAGCCATACAACCGTTAACTGCCGTGTAGCCAGGGATCACACCCAAATTACGATACAACCTGGGAAGCGGCAGCTAGGGGATCACCTTAAGGGGATGCGACTTTTTGTTTCAGATATCAATATAAACCACAAGGGAAACTGACTGGGTAAATTTGTAAATGATTTTTGGTTGGTAGAGCGCCGGCACGTTAATCCGGAGGTCGTTGGTTCGAATCCCACTCTAGTCAATTCTTTGTTCAACCCCAAAAATCATTTATAATAAAACTTATTATACATTTTGTATAGACAATTAAACGTTTCCCTTTGGTTTTTGGAACAGTTAGGTTGTTTTGATCCTAAATGTACAATAATAATTATCTGTGCAAGTTTCATTTAAAAACAACGGTAGTTTTTTTGAGATATCGACGGAAAATCCAGAGCGATTAACTCCACGCGGGAAGAATAACCCCTAAAAGGAATACACAATCTGAAAAACATATCTCACAAAAGCATTTCAAAGATTTCAATTTTGGGGATGGAAGCTGGTATTATTATTTTTTTTTTTCAATTTAAACCACATTGCTTCAAAGCAAAATTACTCTCAAAATGCTTTATACTATCAAAAGGTTTTTGTTGCCGTTAATTTTAAGAGTGATAGCCAAATGCAAACGTTCCCTTTATTGGCATTTTGTGACCCGATTGGAAATTACTCAAAATAATTGCTAGCAGAAAAACTTTATTGGTAACGAGCAACAGAGAGCTGTTGATAGTACAACACATTGTGAGAAACGGCTCCCTCTGAAGTAACAATTCTTTTGAGAAAGAGGTAATTTCTCACTCAAACCTTTGAATTAAAAAGCCCCTTTAAGGCATTCAAAAGCACACGAATAATTGTGCAACGAGGGTTGTTTTTTTCTTCCATTATTCTCTTGCAACTTCGACGACCAATTGAGCTCAAATTTTCACAGGTGTGTTACTGGTGAGAAAACTGGTCTTTAAAAAGATTCCACTCTGTGTATGCCAGTGTTGTTGATGCTAGTCAGTGACTTGAACACGAGTCAGACTCGAGTCGCCAATTTAACTGACTTGAATTGAGAAAAGAAATATCTACATTACAGCACTGGTGTTTGCCTACCCACAAACTGAATGGACAAACCAGACACTACCTATATGCGGTAAAAAAAGAGGTGATTTTACCTCGGATTCTGTATTGTTCTGGGTCATTTTGACCGAGATTTCAGGTCAAGCTGACACAGAAAAGGATCAGACACCATGGGATCCACATAAAATCTGACCCGAATTGAGAATACAAAAATTAATATGGTACAAACTTTAAGCCCTGCTATTAAAACCCTACTAGCATGGCAGCATTCACTGTAATTCCTGAGATAAAAACACTGTACAAAAAGTTAAAAAGTTTTTAATTTACATGTTCACCCCAAAATTTACAAAATAGTGACGTTTTCTTTTACAAAAAGGTCCGTAAAATACAAACTTTGGTATGATTATAATACATGTCCATAATATACAAAATATATATATTGTTTTTCACCATTATTAGGCAAAGTTTACCTGAAAAGTGGAATAAAATGTTGGCCTGAATGTATAAGTTCATCCGACATGAAGATAGAGGTCATGTCTAAATTGGCGGCTACAGCTACGGGTACTACATTGTAAGCCTGGGTGACTAGTGAAGTCTACAGTCGTGCCTCAAAGTAGTCGTGACTTCGTTTTAAAGACACTGGACACTATTGGTAATTGTCAAAGACCAATCTTCTCACTTGGTGTATCTCAACATATGCATAACATCAAAAACCTCTGGAACTTTGAGCTCAATTGGACGTCAGAGTTGCGAGACAACTATGAAAAAAAACCAAAAAACACCATTGTCATCACACGAAGTTGTGTGCTTTCTGATGCTTGATTTCGAGACCTCAAGTTCTAAATCTGAGGTCTCGAAATCAAATTTGTGGAAAATTACTTCTTTCTCGAAAACTGCGTCACTTCAGAGGGAGCTGTTTCTCACAATGTTGTTCACCGTCAACCTCGCCCCATTACTCGTTAGCAAGTAAGGTTTTATGCTGAAAACTATTTTGAGTAATTACCAATAGTGTCCACTGCCTTTAACAATAATTGCTTCATATTAAGTTGTCAGGCAGTGCCAGTCCTATAGACCATGTGACTTTTGTTGGAGTGAAGGAGCCAACCCTGTTCCAGAACCAGGAGTAGGTAGCAACAGTTGACTTGGGTTGTGAAGCCCAGATCAGTTGAAGATGCTATGTCAGATTTTTGGCCGATTTGACCCCAAAAAATTGATTTAAAATTCAATAGGGATTTTGAAGGGGGTCGAGAAAGTTACATGCTTTCATTTGAGCCATTGCTCGTAAAAGTCCGCCAATTATTAGTAGCAGTGAAATAAAGTGCTCAAAATTAGTTTTTGTCAAGATCCCGACAACATATCACGTGACCAATTCTTATGTGTTTTATATAAGAAACGTTTTAAATTTTGGTCATGGTTCCTGACCATTAAAAGTAAAAGTTACAACATTTAATCGTTAGGGTGGGTGATACTTTTTGAAATACCATTCACTCAAAAAACTCTTTCTTTTAATGTTTGGGGCCAAAAATCTGACATAGCATCTTTAAGTATAGCCCCCACCTTGAAGTGGCCGTCCGGCCCTGTGATATTAGGATACCCAACCCAATCTATCGAGGCTAATCTTCCGTTCGACACAGTTCCTTGTTTTCACTCTCAAATTCCTAACAGACTGAAGGGGCAGACCTGATACTTCAGGAGGCAACGAAGGCGATCGCCTCCATGCCCCCTGGTCATTGCCTTGGTGCTCTTGAAATGCTCCAGTAGAAATCTACAATTTCCTCATAGGGTGCCCTTTACCAAAGAGAAAAAAGCCTTGGTGCCCTTGAAATGCTCCAGTAGAAATCTACAATTTCCTCATAGGGTGCCCTTTACCAAAGAGAAAAAAGCCTTGGTGCCCTTGAAATGCTCCAGTAGAAATCTACAATTTCCTCATAGGGTGCCCTTGACCAAAGAGAAAAAAGCCTTGGTGCCCTTGAAATGCTCCAGTAGAAATCGACAATTTCCTCACAGGGTGCCCTTTACCAAAGAGAAAAAAGCCTTGGTGCCCTTGAAATGCTCCAGCAGAAATCTACAATTTCCTCATAGGGTGCCCTTTACCAAAGAGAAAAAAGCCTTGGTGCCCTTGCCCTTTCAAAAACGGAAGTACAGTATACAGGCCTAAGGAGGTAACCCTGTTTCAGCCCAAGGAGTAGGTGGCAACGTGCCCCTGGCGGCAGTTGATTTGGGTCGATAGTTCGAATCAGTTTAGTGTAGCCCTCACCTTGAAGTTGCCGTTTGGCCTTGTGATGTTAGGGGGTCTTAAAATGAATTTGGAATGCTTTTCTACTGAACCTCAAACAAGTACACACTCTCTCTCCAACTAACCAAACTTAAAACTCAGTTGTTCAGTCATTTATATAGCCTTAAAGGCAGTGGACACTATTGGTAATTACTCAAAATAATTATCAGCGTAAAACCTCACTTGCTAACGAGTAATCGGGAGAGGTTGGTAATATAAAAAGTTGTGATAAACAGCTCCCTCTGAAGTGACGTGGTTTTCGAGAAAGAAGTTATTTTCCACGAATTTGATTTCGAGACCTGAAGTTTAGAATTTGAGGTCTCGAAATCAAGCATCTGAAAGCACACAACCACGTCTGACAAGGGTGTTTTTTTCGTTCATAGTTATCTCGCAACTCCGACGACCAATCGAGCTCAAATTTTAACAGGTTTGTTATTTTATGCATATGTTGAGATACATCAAGTGAGAAGACTGGTCTTTGACAATTACCATTAGTGCCCAGTGTCTTTAAGTAGCATCATTAGCAGAGTTCTGGGGTCTTTTCTAAGTTGATTTGGGTTGGTTTGGGTTGATAGTTCAAATCAGTTAAGTTGCCGTCCGGCCTTGTGAGGCGACTACCAACACCAACTTCTTTCTTCGTTCTTTGTTTACACTCTCAGAGTGTGATTCGTCTTTTTCTGATTACCCTTGACGGAGAGTCAACTTCGTCCGTTGAGCTTCGTACCGGTTGGCCAACGTGGGCCACAGTCCTTGTCCGTTTGCTGTAGAATAAAATATACGCCTGGCACTTTGTGACATCATCGACTGCGCACAGCTCAAGGCGAGAGTCGTTGCAATGAACCCAGAAACCTGAAATTGAAAGTAAGGGAATGTCAATTTTTTTTTTTAAATGTATTATGTGCATTGGACATACAGGTAGGTTTGTACAGTGAACATGGTAAATGATTGTCTACCTTGTTCACTTATATTGGATATTGGACATTCCTGTAGGTTTGTACAGTGAATGAGTGTCTACCTTGTTCACCTATATTGGATATTGGACATTCCTGTAGGTTTGTACAGTGAATGAGTGTCTACCTTGTTCACCTATATTGGATATTGGACATTCCTGTAGGTTTGTGTAGTGAATGAGTGTCTACCTTGTTCACTTATATTGGATATTGGACATTCCTGTAGGTTTGTACAGTGAATGAGTGTCTACCTTGTTCACCTATATTGGATATTGGACATTCCTGTAGGTTTGTACAGTGAATGAGTGTCTACCTTGTTCACCTATATTGGATATTGGACATTCCTGTAGGTTTGTACAGTGAATGAGTGTCTACCTTGTTCACCTATATTGGATATTGGACATTCCTGTAGGTTTGTACAGTGAATGAGTGTCTACCTTGTTCACCTATATTAGATATTGGACATTCCTGTAGGTTTGTACAGTGAATGAGTGTCTACCTTGTTCACCTATATTGGATATTGGACATTCCTGTAGGTTTGTACAGTGAATGTTACCTTGTGCATCTGTATTAGATATTGGACATTCCAGTAGTACATCGATATTGGATATTAGACATTCACATAGGTTTGTACAGTGAATGTTACCTTGTACATCTATATTAGATATTGCACATTAAAATAGATTTGTACAATGACTATCAATGCTACTCTGAACTTGGATATTCGACATTCCCGTTTGGGTTTGTAATGTATGTCTAGTTTGTAAATCAAAATTGAACATTGGACATTCACTTAGGTTTGTACAGTGTGTCTACATGTACGATGTGTACCATGTACGTTGATATTGGATAGTGGACATTCCTGTAGTTTTGTACAGTGAATGTTACATATATTGGACATTCACATACGTACATGCACAGTGTATGTCTACCTTGTACAGTGTAGATCGATATAGGATATTGGACATTCCAGTAGTACATCGATATTGGATATTAGACATTCACATAGGTTTTTACAGTGTATGTCTACCGTGTACATCGATATTGGATTTGGACAGTCCCGTAGGAACGTACAGTGAATACAGTACCTACACTGTAACATGTACATTGATATTGGATATTTGACATTCCAAGGGTTTGTAAAGTGAATGCATAGAGCTATATATATTGACTAGAGCGCTAACACCGAGTGGGCGCATCCATGTTTATGTACAAAACAATACGAAAGCTTGAAACTTTGTACGGCATTTGTACGGATATTTGCATGATAACACATTTGTTCGTCATCAAACCCCAAAATGCAGCAAATGTGAACGCACAATCTGCTGATCAGCATACAAACTGCGAGCGTCATGTGCGTCATGTTTAAAAGGCGCGTATACTTTTTTTAGAACATCAATGGAGTCGAACTTACGCCTTTCGTAGCGCGGACGTACACAAATGTGTATGTGAGCGCACACGCCGAAGTAAAAAAAAGAACGCAACGTGTGTCCTCTTATAATAAAAATTGTTCCGTAGTCACGCACCACATCAAACATGTCTGCGCCCAGGGTGGCTTCAAAATGCAGAGTAAGTTAGCGCTCTAGTCAATATATAATAGGCGACTGAAACAAAAATATAGTATTTCCGTCCACAAAACGGCCTTTTACCACCATTCTGAAAATCTTGCCAAGCAACTATGAGAAAGTTGTTGCTACTGTAGGTACCTCTAGGTGGGTACTTCACATGGATGCTTTAGTTATCTTGACATGATTTTTAATTTATGTGCTACATGCTTAAAGGGCATAGCTTATTAGTGCAGTTTAGTGAATTTTCACCCATATACATGTACAGTGTAGCTCTATGAGTGAATGTCTATCTGGTACATTGATACATGTACCTTGTACAACATTGATATTTGATATTGGACGTTCCCAAGTTCCTAAATTTCTTTAGTCGCCCAGGCTTTACTCTACACACCTACCTCCTTCAGTATTCCAGCAATACGCCGTGTAATGTCCAGATCCAAATCTAGCAATGGAAGAGAAAAACAAAGAAAGGTAAATGGGTCTGAGTACTTCTTGCACGACACAAAACACAAGGCATGAAACAAAGGTTTTACATGCTAAAACAGACTTTTGTGACATTTTTCAAAAACTACAGCACCCACCCAAGCAAGTAATATCTTTAAGGGAAGCCTTCTAATATCATTACATGTATAGCAAACTGTGTAAGTTTAATGTAAATCTGTAGACATTGTGTTTTGTGTTACAAAACAGTACCCCAATCCTTTAATAAAGGCACTGGACACTATTGGTAATTACTCAAAATAATTGTAAGCATAAAAACTTATTTGGTAACAAGCAATGGAGAGCTGTAGATAGTATAAAACATTGTTGGAAACCGTGTCGTGTCATGGCCTAGGGGTCAAGAGGACCGGATTCGAGGTGTTTGGTTCCAGTCCCGGTTGTGACACTTGTGTCCTTAATCAAGACATTTAACCATGATTGCTTCGTAAAGTTGGTGAGTTAGTGCTTTCTGCTCTACCAGCCAGCCAGGCTGATGGATGATACCCAAGCCCACACCTGTACATTTGTACATGTATGTATATGGACCGCACAGGGGGCAACCCTCTTTCAGCCCCAGGAGTAGGTGGCAACGGCCCCTGGAAAGATAGTTGATTGTAGCCAACACTTTGAAGGGGCCTTCAGGCCTTGTGTGTCAGGCGACTTGCATTACAAACAAAAAAATAAAAAATAAATCCTTGATTTCCAAATCCAAGGTCCCTTTGAAGCCGATTAAAGGCAGTGGACACTATTGGTAATTGTCAAAGACCAGTCTTCTCACTTGGTGTATCTCAACATATACATAAAATAACAAACCTGTGAAAATTTGAGCTCAATCGGCCACTGAAGTTGCGAGATAATAATGAAAGAAAAAACACCCATGTCACACGAAGTTGTGTGCTTTCAGATGCTTGATTTCGAGACCTCAAATTCTAAACTTGAGGTCTCGAAACCAAATTCGTGGAAAATTACTCGAAAACTACAACACTTCATAAGGAGCCGTTTCTCACAATGTTTTATGTCATCAAGCTCTCCCCATTACTCTTACCAAGTGAGGTTTTATGCTAATAGTTATTTTGAGTAATTACCAATAGTGTCCACTGCCTTTAATAGAAAATAGGCCCTATGGAATTTGCTTAATACACGACGGTGACTTTTTTGTGTGCGAATATTTCAACTCTATTTTTATAACAGAACATCATACAAAATGCCAGAATCCTTGAAAATTGACTACAATGCATTCATTGAGTCAATTTGTAATCACTCAGGGTACTTGCAACTAAGAGATAAACACTTAATTTTCGTGCAGTTCCGGCAGCCCCTTTCAAATGTATGAGAAATTTTCAACGCTTTTGTTCATTTTGCAGTCCTAATTGCTCACATTGTACATTTATGATTTACACTCGAGGGGGAAAAGCAACTGTAAGTCGTACACACATAGCTACGCTTCTGAGAGGTAATGCTGTGAATTGAAATTTTGAGAATTTAACAATAACCGAGTGATGGGATGCCGGAGGGATGCTATTGTTCCGTAGGCCGAACCAAAGATACAATGGGTAGACAACATCTGAGAATGGTAAGGTTGTGATACCAGCGAACTCAAAGCAGCAGCACTGGAACTGGCTGTGGTGGGAGCGGTACCAGTGATTCAAGCATTTGATACAATCTGATGAGGAGACCATGAGTAAATGCCTGGTGCGTCAACTAGAAAGATGAATTGTACTGTTCAGATGAAAGATTGTGTAATTCACCCTTCAAAGCAGGACTTGACGAGCAGTTCGCTGAAAAAAACAAAATTACTTCACCATCAACTCTGTGCAGATGAGAAATGAGATTGTATCACAGACGCAGAAACGTGATGTGTTGTTGCTGAGGATATACATTAAGAGCACTGAACTCAAGCTCTGGTGTTTCTGATCAGCTGGGTTTCGAGTCCACGGTCGTGAGACACTTGTGTCCTTAAGCAAGACACTAAAACAGTTATTGATGCGTGGTTCGGATGGGACGTAAATCCGTTGGTTTTGTGTGTTGCTTAAAGCACGTAAAACAAAAAAACTAGTGCACTTTATTGAATAGAGAAGTGGTTCACCCCTGCAGTGTTCCTGGTTTGATTGGCCTGCATATTTTGGCTGCATAAAGTAAACCATTAAAAAAGTCTCATACTTCAAAAACTTAGCTTCACTATACCTTGCAGTAAAATACTGGATCTTGATGAGTCTTGAGAAGAAGCTTTGAATCAGATTTTTTTCTGGGAAACTTCTCAGTACTGAAAAGAACTGTCCTGCTTACAAATGTATGAACTATTTACTGGGCGGAAGGTTTGTAATAATTGGCTGGGACTACTACTTTACATGTAGCTTAGGGTCGTTGACCTTATTAACTGCACTAACGCAGGAGTGAGTTCTTACAATGTTAATTGGTCTTAACGTTTCGACTAGCTCGCTCTAGTCATCGTCAGGCGAACTTTAACAGCTGATTTGGAGAATATGGAGGAGATTCTTCCTTTGCGAATCTACCAGACCATCGCAGGTATCCTGGGCACCCTTGGCAATGGTCTGGTTTGTTTTGTCATCTTGAAAATACCAGCCATGCAAACTCGTATCAACGCTTTCATCTTCCACCAGGCAGTGATTGATTTCTTGGGTTCTACGATGACTCTCTTGAAGAGTGAAGTCACGGTGCCTGACCCCATCCCAAGCAACGCCCTCGGATGGTTCATCTGCCGCGTCTGGTCTCCTTTTATTCTGTTCTTCTTCTTCGTGACGTCGACGCTCAATCTGTTAGCCTTGACCATGGAGAGGTATTTCGCCATCGTCCACCCCTTTAAGCACCACGCAGTACTCTCCACATACCCTCGTTTCAAAGTCGGTGTAGTCATGACAGTGTGTTGGGCTCTCGCTTTTGGCTTAACCATCTACACACCTATCGCTTCGCAAGTCGAAAATGGTCAATGTGTTCAGAATCAAATTCCTGGGTCCCTAATCATCGGAATCATAATTATACTCCTGCAGTACATCGTGCCTGTTGTAGTGATGTTCTTCGCTTATATTCGCATCGGTTTGGAGATGAAGCGGGGAGCGGCCTGTGTCGGTCCGGCACCAGCCCAGCATCTTCCAAACAGAGTAAACGCACCAGACATGGCCGAGTCCCTCCTTCGGGCCAGACGTAACACCTTCAAGATGCTCCTGATCGTTTTCATCACGTTCTTAATCTGCTGGACACCCAACCAGGTCATCTTCCTGATGTTTAACCTGGGTTTTCGATTGAAACTGACGGAATGGTTCTATTATCTCTCTGTGGCCATGGTAGCTACTAACTCTTGCGTCAACCCTTTCATTTATGCATTGAAATTAGGTCAGTTTCGCAAAGGTCTACGTCGGATCTTTAACGGTGTTCGGCAACAAACCGAGAACATTGGTACTGGACAGTCCCATAATGTATCAAGTCAAATACTGTAACCCCTTGAATAGTGCTGGGCGAATAGTGAAATTTTGTTATTCGGATACCGCTGGCCAACTATCCGAAATTAACTGGATATTTGAATCGTTTTTTTTTTTCGCCGCTAAAGGGCGATATAAAAAAAAAAAAAAAAAAAAAAAAAAAAAAAAAGGGCGCTGTTCTTTTGTGAATGAGATCTTATGGGCGGATTGATATTAGTTTTAGACAGTGTCACTCGGTTCATTCATAAAAATGACCGGATCTTATTTAAAGATGGCGATTTGCTTTTTCTTTTGATCGTGATTGACTCTACGTGAAGGAAAACTTTTGTAATCTTTGAACAAATTACGTCAGAGATGTCATTGTTTTAACTCTTCACAGAGGTGAGCATAGTTAAATACTTAATTTATGCTGTTTTATGCTGTCTTAATAGAAGTTTCATAAGGATTCAGACTAAACATTCATATCAGTTGTCGCCCGACGTCCGCGGATATTCGGATATTAAAGAATATCCGGTTACTCGGTTGTAATTACAGAGCTATCCGGGTTGTAAACAGGTATTCGCGCCCTATGCGGATATCCGGTTAAGAAAAAAAAGGCATTCGCGGTTACGAATAGAAAACCTATTCGCCATTAACCGGATATTCAAATAATTCGCCCAGGCCTACTTGTCACACGAAGTTTATGCTTTCAGATGCTTGATTTTAAGACCTCAAAATCTCTCCATTACTCAGTACCAAGTAAGGTTTTATGCTGATAATTATTTTGAGTAACCAATAGTGTCCACTGCTTTTAAAGGATTTGGGTACTTTTTCAAAATGTCCACAGATTTACATTAAACTTACAGGGTTTGCAGAAAATGATAGTGGAAAGCTTCCCTTCAAATATTACTAACTAAGGTTGTGTAGTTTTTGAGAAATGAGTAAAACAAGTCACAAAATATTTTTCGTCTCAGAAAGACGAAAAATTATTTTAGCATGTAAAATCCCATTAACCAGTTGTGACATTATACCGAACCACAGCATTACTGGTTAATACGTTTTTACATGCTAAAACTGAGATGAAGTTTATTTGCTTTACTCATTTCTCAAAAACTACGGCACCTCAGTAAAATTTCAAGGGAAGCTTTCTACTATCATAATCTTCAAACTGTGTAAGTTTAAAAGAAAATCTGTGGACATTGTGTTTTGTGTTAGGAAAAAGTAATCCGGCACGTTAATCCTGAGTTCGTTGGTTCGAATCCCACTCTAGTCAATTCTTTGTTCAATCCCAAAAATCATTTACAAATTTACCCAGTCAGTTTATATTGAAAAAGTACAAAGACCCTTTAAAGGCAGTGGACACTATTGGTTACTACTCAAAATATTTATTACCATAAACCTTACTTGTCAACGAGTAATGGGGAGAGGTTGGTAGTATAAAACATTGTGAGAAACGGTTCCCTCTGAAGTGGAGTAGTTTTATGAAAAAGAAGTAAATTTCCGAGAAATTGATTTCGAGACCTCAGGTTTAGAATTTGAGGTCTCGAAATCAAGCATCTGAACGCACACAACTTCGTGTGACAAGGGTGTTTTTTATCTTTCACAAGTCTCTAGAGGGTTAAAAAGCACTGTATATTCAGTACTGATATCTGTATGTGTAGGGAAAAAAAACTACGCGCAAATCATTCAGACGGGATTCAAACCCATGACCTTTGCATTGCTCAGCTAAAAAAAAACAAGAAACGCATTTCCGGTTAAAAACATTGAAATCACATCCCTGCTTACAATGGTTTATGGCCTTACATTATTTGGTTTGTGGTAACACCATGTGTGTATCTACTTGCCAGGTAGAGTTAGAGAACTGTCTTTCTTTATTCTACTACCGCGGAGTAGATTTATCGGATTGTTTGACAGACTTCTCAGTTCTGAAAAGACAGTCCTGCTTTTTAACTACTACCCGGGCGAGAGGTATACAAAATTGGCTGGGACTACTACTTTAGCTTATATAGGATCTATATTAACTGCACTACCGTTGAGTCAGTACTTGAATTGGTGTCAACGTTTTGTTGGTATAAAACATGGAACGAGATTGGATGATAAATGCTTTGTGGTTTGCAAAGATCGTGTTCTTGTGCAAAATAGTTATTATAACAGTGACGAATTGATCCATAGTACACATTGAGAGAAACTTACCCTCTACCATGGTGTATGACGACAGTCGTCAAGTCATAGATAAAATCTTCATTAGTCAGTCTTCGTTCATCTTCCTTAGCAACGAAGCAATATGGCCGCATGTTCAGCTCCTCATCAAAGTCAACATGGACGTTGATCTTCTCTCTGTGATTCCGTCCGCACCATCTGCAGAAGAAAAACAAAATTGTTGCTTAATTCGAATGACATTACAGAATTGGTAAGAAAGAAACAGTGAAGATCACAGATTTACATGAAACCTATACGTCAGACCTAATGATGATGAACAAGAAGAAAACATCCCTTGAAATATTTCTGTCTGAAATGTCATTATTTGGTGAGCAAAATGAGGTGTTTGACAACCCAGGTAATATTTTTTTTTTTTCATTTTAGAAGAGCATCTGTCTATGCTTTAATGCTGTTCAAACCCTATGTTGATATATACCTTCTTTGGTTAAAAAAAAATGGTTAGAGTACGAGATACGAGAAAAAAAAAACTCAGAAATTTTTTTTTATTTATAAGGAAGGAAGTTAGCAATATAAAACAAGATTCAATTTGGCAATTTAAACTAACAATATTTTGTTTGAAAATATCACCCCTTTTTGCCTGTTTTGGCTAGTTTCTCTGACAAACGATTCATATACTACAATCACGCAGTCACAATTAATATGAGGGTTAAAGGCAGTGGACACTATTGGTAATTGTCAAAGACTAGTCTCCACAGCTGGTGTATCTCAACATATGCATAAAATAACAAACCTGGGAAAAATTGAGCTCAATCGGTCATCAAAGTTGCGAGATAATAATGAAAGAAGAAAACAACCTAGTCACACGAAGTTGTGTGCGTTGAGATGGTTGATTTCGAGACCTCAAGTTTTAAATCTGAGGTCTCGAAATCAAATTCGTGGAAAATTACTTCTTTCTTGAAAACTACGTCACTTCAGAGGGAGCCGTTTCTCACAATGTTTGATACCATCAACCTCTCCCCATTACTCGTCACCAAGAAAAGTTTTATGCCAATATTTATTTTGAGTAATTACCAATAGTGTCCACTGCCTTTAAGAGTCATTGCTGACAATAAAACTGCAACTAGGATCCAAACCCCTGGGATTAGACTTCACAGACACTGCCAGAAAAACAAACCCCTTCTCAAGCGACAAGTGTAACTCGGTTATTGTGCGTGCCCTTCACAACACACAGGACCAACGGCTTTACTCCTCATCCAAAGGACGACGCATCAAGGTTAAGTGTCTTACTTAAGGACACAGGTGTCACGACTGAGACTCAAACCCACACTCTGCAGATCAGAAACACCAAAACATCCCACAAATGATGTCATAGTATTGTAATTTTAACGCGCGCCGTTAGCGTCAGAAGTGTAGCTGGTTTTTCAAAACCCTGTGGTTACTTCTTTACCCTTCATTAATTGTAACAAGGAAAACACATTTTTTTGCTCACCCAGCGGACAGATATGACTCGCCCGCTGTTTCAAAAGTCAACTTGCCAAAGTTGGAGATCTTAAAATGTCGGAACTGAAAACCAAGGCGTTTTTTCATAGTAGGAATTTCGCCAAACTGCGGAAAATTCTCTTCCCTGATGGAACCCACCTAATGAACCTCTTTAAGTGAAGACGCAACACCTGGGGCAGCTTAGTGAGGAGCAGTCTCTTTGCTTTGTGGCATTGGTTAGAAACTCTGGTTTGACCGAAGCGTTTCGTCTCCTACTAATACATCGCTCACACGCGCACACCTTAGCGTACACTTTCTCACGATCACAGCCACAATAAACCTAGCGGAAATTTGAATTGTCAAAAAAACATTTTACAAACTTTAAAACAATCTCTCTTTTGGATTTTACTACAAATACCCCTCATTTATTGTGACTAAAAAAAATTTTTTGATTCGCCTAGTATGACACACCCACGCTTCATGAGTCAACTTGCCAAAGTTGGAGAACTCAAAAAGTCGGAACTGAAAACAAAGACAGTTTTTCAAAGTCGAATTCCACCAAACGGCAGAGAATTCTTTTCGCTGTTGAACCTACCTGAATCTCTTGAGGTGAAGACGCAACACCTGGGGTAGCTTTGTGAGGAGCAGTCTTTTTGTTGCCTCAGTCCGAATCTCTGGTTTGACCGAAGCGTTCCGTCTCCTACTGTTACATCGCTCACACGCATACACTTTGCCGAGATTCTCCCGCTCCGTAAACTTTGCCAGCATCTCCGTCAGAGGGCAGCTGGCTTCAGAGAGGCTGGTTCTCCACTCGCTAAACTGATATCTAAGATTAAAAAGAGATTAAGATTAGATTAGATTAGATTAGGTTGAAGCAAGACCAAAGGCGAGCGGATCAACTGTGGGGCTAGGTTACTCAAACTAATTGTGTTAAAAGTTGAATGGCCTCTTGACTGTGATCTTTCTCTGTGACATTTGATACTTCTTATCATTTAGCTGTGTCTTGGATCAATGCTGAGTAGACCATTATTTTGATAAATCTAGGGGAAATCTGTGGGCGGTACAATGGATTTTTCTCAGAGTGCTGGACATTAATTTGAGAGCCCTGGGCAGGCCCACCCAGCACTGCCCACCGTGGCTACAACACATATTTCAGCCAACTTTTCACCATAATCTTCCAGCATGTTGAAGCGTACACAGTCAATTACTTTATAATTGTATTGAGAAAGTTTTAATCCCTCTTTAAAGGTGGTTCCGTGCTTCAACAGTTTGTATCGTAAACTCTGATGTGATCCAAGTAGACCGCCAACATTAGACTAAATTGCTCAGTCGGTAGAGCGCCGGCAAGCAAAGTGTACATGTACATGTATTCTAAGTGACAGATGCAATGTAAAAATGCTGTGCAGATTTAATCATAAAGACTCTGTGAGAGTCAGTGTTATTCAGGACTCAAGTCAGAGTGTGTTTTATTAGGACTCCTGACACGTCTCAAACTATAATGTTTAAAGGCAGTGGACACTATTGGTGATTACTCAAAATAATTATTTAGCATAAAACCTTACTTGGTAACGAGTAATGGGAAGAGGTTGATAGTATAAAACATTGTGAGAAACGGCTCCCTCTGAAGTAATGTAGTTTTCGAGAAAGAAGCAATTTTTCACGAATTGGATTTCGAGACCTCAGATTTAGAATTTGAGGTCTCGGAATCGAGCGTCTTAAAGCGCACAACTTTGTGTGAAAAGGGTGTTTTTTCTTTCATTATTAATACTATTTAGCAACTTCGATGACTGATTGAGCTCAAATTTTCACAGGTTGTTATTTTGTGCATATGTTGAGATACACCAAGTGAGAAGACAAGTCTTTGACAATTACCAAAGGTGTCCAGTGTCTTTAATAAAAGTAATGGTCTGTTGTATGGGTTACCCGACTCTCTTCTTGATAAGCTTCAATGAATTCAAAACTCTTCCGGCAAGACTTATACTTGTTCACATTTCCCCAATTTTGTATAAGTTATGTCCCGTCTCTTTAAGCAAAGGGCACACCTCTTGGCGGTCATTATACATACATGTACATATAAGAAGTACTGGGTATGTTACACACAATTTTTATATTTTCACAAAATGACCACCCTTTTATCAAATCCTGGATGAAACCTTGCCTATCCTTAATCTGGCAGTTAAATAAGTTGAACATTTCCCCTGGGAGTTTCCCTAGAGTTTAACTAACTCACCTTTCAGGAAACTCTAGCGACAAATCTCCGAGCGGCTCAAAGGTATTCGATTTGTTGAGGCAGTTCAGACACGTCACCTGACTGACAATAGCGCCCTCGAAGCTCTCCGTTACGATATCTTTAGTTGGTACTAATGCCCCGCTGGTCATCCGAACTAGGGGCGCCGAGGCGACACACTGGAGCTCAGAGTGGACCTTGTCCAAAAATTCACTGTAACACAAGAACAGAAAATAAAAGTTAAACAAATAGTAAATGGCATAAAGTTTTGACCCTGGCAGAGTCTTTCTCGTCGTCTAAATGACACAAAAACACGAAAAACATGTAACATGTAACAGCTACAGTGAGTGTAACATGTTCATGTATTTCCACTTCACTAATTTCCAAAATCTACCCTTAATGAACATAAAATTATGTTATCTTTTCATACTCGTTCTGCAGATTAATAGATTTATTACATTAAGTATAAACTTCCTAGGTTTTAAGTTGATAATTTATTTCTTTATTAATTTACTTAAAGGCAGTGGACACTATTGGTAATTACTCAAAATAATTATTGGCATAAAACCTTTCTTGGTGATGAGTAATGGGGAGAGGTTGATGGTATAAAACACTGTGAGAAACGGCTCCCTGTGAAGTGCCATAGTTTTCGGGATAGAAGTAATTTTCCACGAATTTGATTTCGAGACCTCAGGTTTAAAACTTGAGGTCTCGAAATCAACCATCTAAACGCAAACAACTTCGTGTGACAAGGGTGTTTTTTCCTTTCATTATAATCATGCATTTTCGATGACCGATTGAGCTCAAATTTCCACAGGTTTGTTATTTTATGTATATGTTGAGATACACCAAATGTGAAGACTGGTCTTTGACAAATACCAATAGTGTCCACTGCCTTTAGCCCTGAGATCATTTCCCCTATACCTGAGACTAATGAGCTTCTGTATGCTCTGATCGTCTTCAGCTTTTTTTCAGAAGACGATCAGAGCATACAGATTGAAACGTCAAGTTGTAACAACTGGAAATGAACCACCCCAATTCATTTAGAAAGAGTCATTACATGGTGTTATCGCAAACCTTTCAGTATTGAATTATTATTTTATGATTTATTTCTTTCTTGTACTTTTAAAGACAGTGGACACTATTGGTAATTTTCAAAGACTAGTCTTCACAGTTGGTATTCTCAACATATGCATAAAATAACAAACCTGTGAAAATTTGAGCTCAATTGTCGTCGAAGTTGCGAGATAATAATGAAAGAAAAAACACCCTTGTCATACGAAATTGTGTGCTTTCTAAAGCTTGATTTCGAGACCTCAAATTCTAAACTTGAGGTCTCATATCAAATTCGTTGAAAGTTACTTCTTCCTTGAAAACTATGTCACTTCCGAGGGAGCTGTTTCTCACAATGTTTTATACTATCAACCTCTCCCCATTACTCGTAATCAAGAAAGGTTTTATGATGATAATTATTTTGAGTAATTAACAATAGTGTCCACTGCCTTTACCTCTTTGTAGTTTGACGGTTATTCAGCAATTCAGGCTGTGATTGTCTTTGTTTTTTAATAAACCATTTCAAATCAAACCAAATCGCTCAACCTCTCTACTTACCAGAGGAATTCTTGGGCGTCTTGCTGTGAGTAGCCTCTAAAGGACGGAATGAGTCGCCAGACACTGCTCAAGATAGCATGGGGAGAAACAATGGCCCACTTTCCTGACCACATCACACGGTATAAAACATGCAACTCATGACACAGCGGACTGCCACAGAACAAAGAAATGTTATTAACAATAAAAATAATAATAATAAATAGGGTAGGTGGCCTTAGCTTTCGATCAAAACCGGACCTTCTTCAGAGGCACAATAATAATAATAGATGTTAAATTTGCATTGGAGATAAAGAATATTAATTTTGGTTTTGACCTATACAGCGATGTGTGTAAGCAATGTATACTCAAAACGACCCTTGCGATTCTAGAGCAGTGTCATACCAACTAGACCACCGAGATTGCCCGGTAGCTAGAGGCAGTTAGAATCCTATGTTTTGGCAGCGGGTGCCACAACGTCATAAAATAAATTAAATTTTTGCATCGATCGGGGATAAAGAATATTAATTTTGGTTTTTACCCATGCATCGATGAGTCCTGTGAAAAAATATCACAGGCATTACTCGGGTGGGATTCAACACTACCCTTGCAATTCTAGAGCATTATCTTACCAACTAGATTACCGAGATTGCCCGGTAGCTAGAGGCAGTTCGAATCCTATGTTTTGGCAGTGGGTACCGCAACGATATATAATAAATGTTAAATAATAATAAGAAAGACTTCTAAAGCGCACATATCCACCCTGCTGGGTGTTCAAGGCGCAGTTAAAACCAATAAACAAAATGAAAAACAGAAATACCCAAAATTAGTCCTTGAAAATCTGTGACATAGGCCTAAGACAGGTTTTGAGAAGAGATTTGAATTGTGTGGTACAGAAACAAGATCTAAGATTAAGTGGTACATAGAGAGTTCAAGATGCGAGATGCAGCTGACGAAAAAGACCTGTCACCCCATGAGTGTCAAGACTTGGGCTCATTGAGGAGAAGCATGGAACTTGATCGACTTGATCAAAGATTCCTTTACAGAGTGTAAACTTCAAGTAGTTCTGAGATATAATGGGGAGCCTCTGTGCCTTTAAGTGCTTTGTTATCATAGAGTTATATATAAAAACTAGAGGGCGCACTGGCCTATATACGCGCTCCGGCATGCGCGCAGGCGGCCATTTTCTAAGTTGACAAAACTGGCATCACACAGCATGTGTTTGTGCCGCCATTTTGTAAGTTGAACAAACAGCATTGCGTGAGCGTTCAATAAAAAAAAACCTCAAACGTGCAGAATAACGCGCTTGTCATCTTGCGGTCCTGTGGCGTTTGTGCACGAAGCATCACTCGTGCGCCCTCTAGTTCTTATATATACAGTCGACGCCCGTTATAACGAGGTCCGCTGGACTGGCCCATTTTCCTCCTATTATCCGAATCTCGTCTTAAACGCAGCGCGCTAAATATAGATACATACGTCATCATTGTGCATGCACACAACACGTGTACTTGCATATACATGTACATGACATAATGGCCGCACGTGTGCACACACAGATGCATGGCAGAGCTGCAATTGACTATACATGTACTACTGTGTGCATAGAGTAGCATGTGCGATGTACTGCACAAACAAGCACAATTAACGCGGGGACTATAAAACTGTTTTAACTAAGTTGGTTTAGTTTTAAATTCAATTTTAAAATCAATTTATATTTTACAAGATTGATAAAAAGTGTAAGATTTTAACTTGCGTTCATGTTTTGGGAAGTTTCTCTTACAAAACTTTGGTCGCCGGCAGTTTATTGCCAATGCAATAAATAGAGTCTTGGTTTTCATTGGTAACCACCTGTTTAACGCTGGATGGTTCATTGCTGCTGCGAGACACCAGGGGAAATCTTACTGCTGCAATGCATACTGCACACGCTGTGAAAATTTTCAGTAAATAAAATAAAAGCTGGATTTTCATTGGTAACGACTAGTGTAATAATAGAAGGTTCATTGCTAACGCGAGATACCAGGGAAGATGTTCTGTGCATGTGTGTGCATGTGCAATACACTCGTCGCAGCAACAAAAAATAGAATCTTGATTTTCATTGGTAAACACTGTCATGTTAGATGGTTCATTGCCAATGTGGGATACCAGGTAAAATCTTGCTTTTGCATTCAATAATTGATCACGCAACTAGTTTTGATTGTAAGTTGCGGGTGTTTTTTTTCTTCTGAAAATTTATAATGCGCTTATAAACTCAGTGGATCAGTATCTTTTCTTAAGATTTCTCCAATGTTTGAACCATGCAAACCTCCTAATCCCACCATTGTCCGGAGTTTGGAATTAACAACCTTGCTTGCTGACTCGCGACTCCCGATTTCGGATTAGTGTTGCTAGCGGTAGCGTCCACTTAATACCTCTATTGTATGTCTTAAAAAAAAGCCACAAATATCGACTTTACCAGCTGTACAGGTATTTCCTTTGTTGGTTTTTGAATTTTTCTCGTTATAGAAGGGTTTTAAACAATGTTTTGCTCGTAATGGGTCTCCCAAATTACCTCGTTATAACCGTGTTCTCGCTACTACCGTGCTCGTATAATCAGTATTTTAATGCATTGAAACACGCAAGGGGCCGGCAAAAAACCTCGTATCAACCGGAACCTCGTAACATGCGAGCTCGTAATAACGGGAGTCGACTGTAACTCTATGTTTGTTATAAATCTTTTTAGAAATTACGAATCTATGACCCTTGACCCTTAACCCGTTCACCCCCAAGTTCTTTGTGGCGTGTAATGGCCAAGCGGTTAAGAGCACCGGATTCAAGTTCTGGTGTTTTATCAGCGCAGAGGGTGGGTTCGAATCCCGGTCGTGACACTTGCTACGTAAAATTGGGGAGGTAGTGCTTTCTGCTCTACCGGCCAGGCTTCGGATTGATAACACCCAAGCTTATATCCCTATGGACTGTAAAGGGGTAACCCTGTTTCAGTCCTAGGAGTAGGTGGCAACGGCCTCTGGAAAATGAACAACAAAATTGTAGCCCACACTTTGAAGTGTCCTTCAGGCCGTGTTTGTCTGGCGACTTGCATGAAAAAAAAATAAAATAAAAAAATCTCCTAGTGCCCACTTTGTTTGTCGACTCAAGCAAGTTTTCAATGACTAATTTTTTTGTTTCTGTTTTTCTTTGTGTTGTGTTTTGTTTGTTGTTTTGTTTTTGGTTTTACTGCGCCTTGAACACCCAGCAGGGTGGATATGTGCGCTTTAGAAGTCTTATTATTATTATTATTATTATTATTATTATTATGGTGAAGTGCACGGTTCACTTTCCTGAAAAGGTTAACCAATTCAAACAAAACTCAACTCACAAATTATTCCTCACGGTTCGAGGATCTTTGTACGTTGATGGGTCGACAGCTTCATCTGAACCACCGCTAAGACCCCCTGAGGAGGGGCCAGGCTGTCGCAGAATACGACCCTTGCTCTTAGCGCCACCTTTGGGTTTCTGGACCTCCTGTTGGAAAAAAAATTGGAAGAGAGGAATTACAGCTTACGTGTAAAAATACAATATTGAAAATAGGTTAAAATTAATCCAGGACAGGAACTCGATAACAATTCTCTAAGAGGTGAAAATTTGTTTTGGATTTTTGTAGGAAAAAGTATGAGAGACATGGATTTACTCACTGAAAGGCATACACTTCTTTGATGCACTAAAGACAAGCCCCATGTCAATGCACTGGGTGAGGATTCTGTGGTTTTTAAGGTGCTGTGGCACAATACGCTGCCAATCGGACCAGGAACAGGGGGGGCAAGTCCCTTCTCTTTACAATAAGTGCCTTTTACGTGCCTTACGCAACACACAGGACCTACAGCTTTTCCTCCCATCCAAAGGACGAAGCAATAATGGATTTAAGTGTCTTGCTTTAGGACACAGGTGTCTAGACCGGGACTTGAACCAACCCCAGTTGAAAACCCCAGTTGGGTACTCTTAACTGCTGAGCCACGGCACTTCCACAAGTAGTCTTCCTGAATTTTGCAATATATTCTGCGTCAGTAGAACTCACAACCCATGGACACTTCACAATATTCAATTGTTGCACGCTGTGATGGGGTCCATGGCGTTTTGTACACCAGAGGGAGCAAATGGACCCCAAATCACAACGTGCAACAATTGTTTTAACAGGATTTTTCAGTGTCCCCTCGAACCCGTGGCCGTTTCGTACTTAGCGCTGGAAATTGACCAGTGCTGGAACGATCAAAGTAATGTTTACCGGCAATAACAAAACTCATGTTACCTGCTGCGCCAGGGTACATGCGTTTTTGTTGCCCGCACGTGATTGGTTCTCGACAAATTTAAACTTCACAGTTTGTCACCGAGGTATAACAATAGGGTTCGGTACTTGCCTCAAAACATTCTATCGTGGTCTGCCTCATGTACTCAGTTTGTCTTCTCGTTCCCACTACGTGTGAGTGACTGCTCTCTCTCGGCGGGAGGTTAAGCTCCAAATGTAGAAAGCATTCCCGGAACTGATGTAAATGCCTGTTGAAAAAGCAGGTATAAAAAAAACATGGTTTTTATAGGGTTTCATGGCTGAGCGGTCTCTTATCTCTTAATATTTTACTTGCTGAGGCACTGTTGCTTTTGAGAAATGAGATTTCAACTTTTGCATTTTTTCCTGACAACATTGCTCTGTGATTTTCACTTTTTTTTTCTCAAAAAACTTGAAGACTACAGGCATGTGAGTAACTATATCCACGAAAAAAAAGAGGACAAGAGAAAACTGGGCAAAAAAAAAGAGGAAAAGATAATTTTCCTGTACTTTTGTACACAGAAAGTGAAGAAAAAAGAGAAAAATCATCACCAAAAGAGAGGGTATCAGCTGAAAAGAGGAAGTCTCACTTAACAGTAATGAGGCTAAATTATGTTACACGCATCTTTGTTCATAGTGATTAGATATTCATGTCATGGCTAAAAACTTGATGAACAAAAGATGTCAATTTTTTTTTTTGATTTTTAACCTCTTTTAGTGGCAGGGAGGGGGGAATACAAAAATACAGATTTCTGGTTAAAAACTAAGAAATTACATCCCTGAATACACATACCGAAATGACTAAACTGACTCACCCCAGCACCTGCAGAATGGAGTTCATATAGCAGGTGTTGCCCAGGTTCCTAAGCCCCGTCACTCCGGGCGTCAGCACAGTCCACTTCCTCTTAATCTCACCTATCCGCAACTCGTCCGGCCTCGTGCGTTTCTTACTTCTCTTTTCACACTCCACGGGAATGCTTTTCGCGGTCTTAGGGAGAGTACGCTTTGGAGGTAGCTTCGTCGGTTTGGGTTTTTTGCCAGTGATTTTGTCGCCGTGGACGAGGCTCTTCCAGGGAAGGAAGATTTTACTGAGGAGGACGAGACGACGGTGAACGAGGGCGGTGTGACCTTTATCCTCCCATGTTAAACTTTCCTGACGTCTGAAATCATAATAACATTAATACAAGATTTATTTAACGAGACGACAATGAACGAGGGCTGTGTGGCCTATACCATGTTAACTTTTCCTGACGCCTGGAATCATAACAATAATAATGGTTAGAGATTTATAAAACGAGACGTCAGTGAACGAGGGCTGCATGAGGGGCCTATATCCTCCCATGTTAAACTTTCCTGACGCCTGGAATCATAAACGTAATAATAGTTAGCGATTTATACAACCAGATGTTGGTGAACAAAAGGGCTTCATGTATGACTTTTTTATGTTAAACTTTCTTGACGCCTGGAACCAGATAATAGTAACAACAAAGATTTGCCTAGCACTTGTATCTAGAAATATCTCCACTTTCTTGAGACCGTGGCAGAGTTATTTTTAAAGGAACAAGTTGCCTTGGATCGGTCGAGTTGGTCTTTCAAAAGCATTTGTAACCATTTGTTATAAAATGCATATGATTAGAAAGATATTTTAAAAGTAGAATATAATGATCCACACAAGTATCACATGTAATTGCGTAGTTTTTCTTTTATTCGTTGACAAACACCGCTGGCCATTTTTTGACTCCCATAAATGGCCGACCGTGTTAGTTCGCAAAGTAAAAGGAAAACCACGCAATTTCGAGGCAAATGTGTGTGGATCATTATATTCTAATTTTACAACATCTTTCCAACCATTATCTGCATTTTATAACAAACGGGTTACAAACGCTTTTTATAGACCAACTCGTCCGATCCAAGGCAACGTGTTCCTTTAAGCCTGGGCTACTAGTGTCATAATTGCGTCCAAGGTGACACATGTGCTGGAAGGGGTGTGATAGGCTGAAAACCTGAACTGTGAGCGCAAAGCGTAAAACAAGCAAGCTCAAAAAACTTGCGAGCATTAAGCCCAATATTACTATTAATGATTGGTTTATCTGGGACATTATATGGGGCGTTACATGGTTTTACTTGCATCATCATTTTTTTATGACACATAGGGTGCGTTCGTTTAGCTTCCCTGGGTCGACCCGGTTCGCCACGGTACGTTCGAATAGGTTTGACGGGGCTCACCCGAGTCAGCCCCCAGTGCCCTGCTTGTGGAGTGGGTCACTTTAGGGTGACCTGAGGTGCATGCCGTCACCACGAGAGGGCGAGTGTGATCGTTCGATTACCTCTTGTCAGGGGCTCACCGGAGTAAGCACCCTGTATAAACTTCAAAATAAAACCGGAATAGTTTTTCTTAGGGCAGAAAAACCCACAAAATCCAGTTATAAAACAAAAGAAAATCACGTACCTGTTAACATGTTTAAATGGGACAGTTGTTCAAAGATTTAAAGTACTTTACCGCTTTTAAACATGAACAGTTAAACACCCCTCTGAGGCAACCTATGATAACGTATTTGTTTACCTGTGTTTAATCTGTTCGCCGGTGTCCACAGAGAGCGCCCTCAAGAGTCGACGTCCGCTCCTCGTTTGACTCTCGTACAGAGTCTGCTTGGTGATCGCATCGAGGGTTGTACGCAACAACTTGAGATCACCGGGAGCGTTGTCATTCAGAATGTAATCATCGCAATCATAACTGGAAAAAGAAAATAAGGCAATGGTAATAATTCAATTTAGATTTTTCGTTCTATAAGTTTGTCCATAACAACTTAACAAGACAAGGCTTACACCCCGTTCACACAGCTCTACGACCTTAAAGGCCGGTTATTAGTTGGTCGCGCGATGGCCTTGCAATACAGTTTATAGTCATCGCTGAGGCCTAAAAACGGTGTCTTTTTTTGATCGCGCGTCAAGATTTCCATCGCCAGACCATCGTACGACCGGCCTTAAGAAGACCATGCCGATCCCCTCGATCTCAACAATGTATCAAGTCGGGACACAATCGCCATCAAAATCAAGCAATTTGGCATATTAAACACTTCACCCTACTCTTACGCTTCCACGTCAAAAGTGTTACTGTCTTGCTGCTACTATGAATACACCCGGTCCAATGCTGACCAGGTTATTGTTTCTACTTTGAAATAGTTGTCGATGGTGCTGTGTTTATATTTCGACCACCGAGATCTCTTCGCGATGCTACCACGCTGCTTGTACGATAATGGCGTTCCTGCTACGACTTTGTCCCGCGTTTTGTTGGCTACCACCCGCCTACCCCAGGGGTAGAAATTGCCACTAGCCAGGGACTACCAGATTTACAGCCGGGCTACTTATTTATCCAGTTTGATAGCCAGATGGGCTAGTGGAAAAATAATGCAAAAAATCAACATTACAAACAGCAATGAACTGTGCTAATGGTGCATGTAAAGTTTGTGCGGTGATTCAAGACAAAATCTCATCAGGGCTACTAAAAATTCTGGGTTACTAGCACTGCCGACTACCCTACTGACTACCATGAATAAACACTTGATTTCGACCCCTGCTACTCTCATGTTAAAGATAAGCGTTAGGAGAGAATGCCGCTTCCTAGGAGATCCTAACCCGACCAAACCACACTCATGGAGATCCCCCACGCCTGGCCCTTGATTGGCCGCGCTATTGGCCACTTTTCCATGGTAGAAGAAGCGGCATCTATGAGGAACGAGGCATAAGAGCCAGTCTTTGTAAGGGGCTACAACTTTTACAAGAAGAAACATTTTAAGATTCATTACCAAAAGTATATCTTGCCTTTAAAGACACTGGACACTATTGGTAATCGTCAAAGACCAGTATTCTCACTTGGTGTATCTCAACAATGCATTAAATAACAAACCTGTGAAAGTTTGAGCTCGATTGGTCATTAGCCTTGCGAGATAACACACCCTTGTCACACGAAGTTGTGTGCTTTCCGCTTGATTTTGAAACCTCAAATTCTAAACTTGAGGTCACGAAATCAAATTTGTGGAAAATTACTTCTTTCTCGAAAAACTACGTCACTTCAGAGGGAGCCGTTTCTCTCAACGTTTTATACTATCAACCTCTCCCCATTACTCGTTACCAAGTGAGGTTTTATGCTGATACATATTTTGAGTATTCACCAATAGTGTCCACTGCTTTTAAGGGTTGTCTTACCAGAATACGTATCTATCATTGACTTCGATGGCGAGTGGGTGTTTGGACTCTTTGAAGTGTTTGAGGGCGTGCTCCTCATTGTAACGTCCACACGCCACGTTGGTACAACTCAGACAAGCCTGTATGAAACAAACACCACAACACTGTGTTATAATTAATAACAATAACTAGACAATATGGTTTGAGGGAACAATGTCAACTCACCGAGTGTCGTGGCCCAGTGGTGTTTCTGATCAGCCAGAGATGCAACCAGGTGTTGACAAAAAAATCTGAAAATTTTTGTGGTGACGTTTTGAACACTTAACGCAGTAAACCACCCCAACCTCGCAGCCAGATATAGGGAAAAACCTGGACTGATTTGTTGCGGTCACCAGAGGCGAACATACCGAATCTGTATATTGAACAAACAAATTTTTTGGACGATCTTACCTGCTAATTTCTGCCCTTAATAACACTTTTTCGTCAATAGCAATTTTCATGGGTTTATGATTTAAGGATCGGTTGGTTAAAAAACTTATTTGGCAATAAAAATGTTTGGTCAGAAATGCACACTTGGGAAAAAGTGCGGAGGTAGAAAGACATGTACAGATATTATGTCGATACGGTCGATCCTACCAAAATACTTCCTTGCCGTTAACTCGTCAACTCGCTTGGTGCCGTCAACTCGCCGTAAACTCCTCCAATTTTCTGCTGACATTTATGAGTTATTACCAATAGTGTCCACTGGACTCTTCTGGTAATTACTCAAGATAATTGTTAGCGTCAAAATTACTCATAAATGTCAGCAGAAAAACTTCTTTGGTAACAAGCAATGGTGAGCTGTTGGGGGGTGGGGGCGATTTACACTCAGTACATGTACTTACCCAGACACTTTCAGTCGTACCGCAAACTTTACACAGCCATTTTTGTGGGTTAAAGACGCAATGGTTGTGAGCCAGTCTTAATTTCTTGATGTGGATGCACTTGTCCATAGCTCTTGGTGAATACTTTGTTGCGGTTCTTCATAAAAAATCTTTCGTTCAATCTGGAAACACAAATCAAATAACATTAAAAATTAATTTATTTATTTCTTACTTACCCTGGGGAAACCTCTCAGTGAAACACTGTTTTTCAGAGGTGCCTAGCAACTACAAACACATTACAATTTTAAAATAATATAAATATTATTTTCGAGCAGGCTTGAAAGTGGTGGCACCATACTGAAAGTTATCCGACTTCGACTGTAGAATTTAGTGGTAAAAAAGGTTGTTTGAGTCAGTACGAACTTAATCGGCCAGCAGAACGCAGAAGGGGGATGTGAAAAAATGTTTGAGGAGATCTTTTTTTTATTTTAATAAAAGTAGTTTAACAGACATCACATGCAATCAACCAAGTCAATATAATGTTGTATTGTTTGTACTTTTTTTGTGTTTATAAACAAAAATGTGAAGTGAAGTTAATTTTGGCAAGATCAGGGCCCAATTTCATAGATAGAGCTGCTAAGCACAACAATTTGCTTAGCATGAAATTGTTGCCTTGACAAAAACAGGATTACCAAACAAATTTCCACATGAATTTCAGGATAAGCGTTTTCACGAAGTGCAGAAATGTGTTTTGCTCTACCGCGTGGAATTATCCCTTGGCACGGTGCAAAAAGTGGGTGCTCCGGCTTTTGCGTTTTCACGAACAGCCAAAAGGTTTATACACGTTTATACATGTTTGATAACGTTTTCACGATGAGAACATTTTGTTAATTGAATAATTAAATTACTCATTAGTTAAACACATTAGAAAGAAAAAATAAACAGATTTGTATGACTTAGGATCTCTTCTTCCCCGACATGCAAAAAAATTCCAAGATTAAATTTGGAATAGTCTACCAACTAAACTTTAAACGCGGTTTTCTCAATACAGACATACATTTTTTTAGGCCCCCCCCCCCCCCCCCCCATGGCTGCAGGGGACTTGTTGGCTCTTCGTGAAATTGCTGACGATATAACTATTCCTAAATTGGTGGTCGGATGCAGAATCTTCACCCACAGGAACAGTCATGACAGTTCGCGGTTGTTTTGGGTTTTTTTTTTTTTTGGGGGGGGGGGCATAATCTCCTCACACACGACACACAATGGGGGACACACCGGCACTCTCCAAGTCCAACCACATTCATTTTAAAATTAAATTTGAGTTTTTAATTTTAAATTGGGATTTTTAATAATGACAACGGTTTTCTGAAATGTTGGCACTCTTCAATGCTGCGTCCCCTATGACACCAAAGCAATACTTTATGTTAAATGTTCATGTTCAGTCTTCAATGTGGTCAATTTAAATGAAAGATATAAACTTACAAAAACACTCTTTTCTTGCTTGGCATCTTTTCTGTGTGTAAGTCAAACTCAGCCCAAACTAAGGCCGTGTCCGAAACGGCGACTTCGGCTACAGCTACGGCTAGATCGCGCGCGTCTGCTATTCTTCAACACTGGTAGACGCGCTGATCTAGACGTAGCTGTAGCCGAAGTCGTCGTTTCGGACACGGCCTAACACTCTGTCGAACTTCGCGGGTTTACGGACGCACTTTTTATATTGAAAGCATGATACATGATTGGTACCCTACACATGAGCAGTCGGGTTCCCAAATAATGACAAATGCTCACGTCTAAATACTGTTGGTGGCTTCTGGGAGACTGACATTGAGTTCCAACCAGTGCGTGTAGTCGCAAAACAAGCCGTTTACTGACCATGCACTTTGTACACGAATAAGAGGGCGCACTGGTGATACGGCGGTGCAAATTTAATAGATCTATAACTTAACCCTGAGTCCCACAGGAAACGCAATTATTTCAAGTTTACTCAACAAATCGTGTTAGTCTCTCAGCCTTATGCTTGAAAACCAGAATCAGACTATTCATTTTCAGAATTCCTTTCAATTTTTCAGGTCAACCGTTAGGAATTTTAGCCAGAGATTCCCCACACAGCCCCCCCCCCCCAAAAAAAAAAAGGAAAAAAAAAAAAAAAAAAAAAAACACCAACCAAATAAACAAACAAACAAACAAACCACCGTACCCATGAAAGTGACCTTTTTTCCAAACAGACTACTGTTGTCCCTCGTCCCCCCCCCCCAAAAAAAAAGAAAAAAAAGAAAATAGGGCCAACTTATTAAACGCCTAATTATCAACAAGTCTCCCCTTGGAAGTTGACAGAGAATACCAGGTTGTGATAGAGTGTTATTGCACGACCGCGAGTTCGCCGTAAAATTGTGCAGGGGGGGGGGGACGACACTAATTTATAATCTTGCCACTCACCGGTGTACATGGACGGAGATCTGTCCCCCGGTGATTCTGTCCCCCGGACCCCTTTACCTGGCTTGTCTAGGGTGCAGCATCACCCAAGACCAGGGTAACTGTCTCTTGTGGTTATTCTGTCCGCTCGTGTGCTCAGCGGAAATTTTATCTCCCAACGGAGAATGTGTCCCCAGGCGTGAACATCCACCGACGACGTTAGCTTCAGTATAACATTTCGCGAGGTTTGACACATATTTTCTTACCATTAATACACTTTAAAGGCAGTGAACACTATTGGTAATTGTCAAAGACTAGCCTCCACAGTTGGTCTATCTCAACATATGCATAAAATAACAAGCCTGTAAAAAATTGAGCTCAATCGGTCATCAAAATTGCGAGATAATAATGAAAGAAGAAAACAACCTAGTCTCAAACGAAGTTGTGTGCGTTTAGAAGGTTGATTTCGAGACCTCAAAGTTAAAAAAACTGAGGTCTCGAAATCAAATTCGTTCTCGAGAACGATGGCACTTCAGAGTAGAGGGAGCCGTTTCTCACAATGGTTTATACCATCAATCTCTCCCCATTATTTTATTAGTCATTACCAAGATAGGTTTTATGCTAGTAATTATGAGTAAAATAATTGAACGTTGTAGCTTTACCTTAAGAATATTTAATTTCAACATTATTTCACGATCTTTTCTTGACACAGGAAAAGTTGCGGACGCCAGGGTAAACAACTAAAACTGACTTCCGGTCGGCCGTCCCATCAATACTGACTTGATTCCAAGAACTAATATACACATATTGACTGGCAACGAGGTAACTAGTATACGTCTATTCCCACGAGGGACTTTGAGTGACCAGAAGAGGGACCTATTTCCCGAGGCCGAAGCGAAAGTGACCAGCGAAAGTTTGTTTTCCTTACTCAAAGAATTAATCAAGTGATAGAAATCGACTGTAACACACGGTACGGTGTAGACGACTTGCTCGGTCTACAAAAAAAAAGTGAAGGTAAAAGACCAACAGAGAAATAGAAAACCAACACTTCATGTCATACCTTCAGGACCAACACATTGGATATGACTTCTAGTCTATACATTGCTAGGGGACCAGTCTAGTTCACACCTGTCGTGGCCGAGTGGTTAAGAGCACCGAGTTCAAGTTCTGATGCTATGTCACCGGAGTGTGGGTTCAAATCCCGGTTGTGACACCTGTGTCCTTGAGCAAGATACATACTATTTCACAGGACTCGGGAATGTACTGAGTATACAGTGCTAACCACAGACATAAGGGTTCTTTATATTTCTGTGGTGCTAACACACATCGGTGTACGGGTAAAAACCAAAGTTAATCATTTTTACCCCCAATGCTTCTCTTTACCTAGGGTATATAAAAAATTATGGGTAGCTGCGAGGAAAAAGGTTGATATTGTGAATGAAAAGGCCTTCGGAACGCCACGGAGAAAGACTAAAGGGATGTTTATTGGCCCAATTACCATGGGACTAATGTACAGCGTATTGATACGGTTTATTGTGAAATGCGCTATAAAATAAGAATTCGTTATTTATTATTATTTTTGGACTGGTCCCCTGTCTTCATCTGCGAGGATAAAGGGAGGTATTGGTTTTACAGAATCACTGATATCATTGGATTCAATGACTTGTTGTACAATTGTACATAGGCCCTAAATTTGTTGTTTTATCTGACACGTGTACGTATAATTTGATTGAGAAATGAATGCCAGATCAATACACAATGTACCACGTGACTGCCAGAGGATCTCCCCGTAAGCTCAATCCCAATCTCTGGTAAAATGTATGAGCCTGGAAGTATGACGTCAGATGTTCTGGCTTACATCTTGCTTAATAACTCCATCATGCTCCAAATACCTTCATGGTCTGGGAACATTTTGATAGAGCTGCTTAAAGCCAGTAGACACTATTGGTAATAATTGTCAAAGACTAGCCTTCATAGTTGGTGTATCGATTGGTTGTCGGAGTCGCAAGATAACTATGAAAGAAAAAACACCCTTATCACACGTAGTTGTGTGCTTTCAGATGCTTGATTTCGAGACCTCAAATTCTAAACTTGAGGTCTCGAAATCAAATTTGTGGGAAATTACTTCTTTCTCGAAAACTACGTTACTTCAGAGGGAGCCGTTTCTCACAATGTTTTATACTATCAACCTCTCCCCATTACTCGTTACCAAGTAAGGTTTTATGATAATAATTATTTTGAGTAATTACCAATAGTGTCCACTGCCTTTAAGCAGAAGAACTAGCTGAGCACTACCAAATTGTGCTTACCAGAATATGGTTACCAGCCAAACTTCCATGTCACAAGTACAATTTGTGACTGGTATCCTGCTCATTTCTGCTTAGCACAAATAAGCTTTAATTCGAAGCTTGAAAATGAAATTGACTGCCCATTAATTGCCGAATCTGACCAAGAAAACCTATGTTGACCATTTCACTATCCGTAGAGTTCGGCAAAAAGATACCAACTTTTCGAGACTCTTGCAGTAAAATACTAGAATCGTGGTTCAAATTTCAAAAGATGCCTCAAATTTCAAAAGATTTCCTATAAATGATATTTACATAGAGTTATCGTACTTTCATGATTTGATGAGTCATAACGGAACAATAGGTGCCTCTCGTTAACAGGTACTGGTAATTTTAATGGTGATTAGTTTGTATTGAACAAAATTAGTTTATGACGGCTTTTACCTGGAATTAACTGAACGAACCGATTAATTGTTAAGTCATTAGTCTTGACAGTATCACGCTATGGCACAAATTAACATCTAAATTATTCTCTCTGCATTGAACCTACGAGCAGCCGACTCTGCACTCTGTACACACTATACGTTTTAGGCATACGTGTAAACTCTGTTGTATGTAGTACCCATGCATTGGGAAAATACGTAGTTCTTTAGATATGAGTTTAAAGGGTACTCGCGGCGGTATCTCACAGGTCACCCGGAAAACTGAACACGCCGGAAAGCTAAAACCGTTCGAGCAGCGTTTTGATATGTCCGACTACGTCACCCGGAAAACTGAACACGGCGGAAGACTGAAACCGCCACACCGGAAGACAAGGTCAAAATGGGTTCATGTCTGTAAAGCGTTCACGCAAAGCTATGTCTAGAAGTATAAGACCCATTCCTTTACAGAGCACTACGTAATGGTTTACAAGGTGCTGTGGTGCAATATGCAGCCAATCAAACCAGGAACACCAATGCGAACTACTCCTTTACATAGCACCATGTAATGGTTTACAAGGTGCTGTGGTGCAATATGCAGCCAATCAAACCAGGAACACCAATGCGAACTACTCCTTTACATAGCACCATGTAATGGTTTACAAGGTGCTGTGGTGCAATATGCAGCCAATCAAACCAGAAACACCAATGCGAACTACTCCTTTTACGCACCATGTAATGGTTTACAAGGTGTTGTGGTGCAATATGCAGCCAATCAAACCACGAACACCGGTGCGAACTACTCCTTTTACATATCACCATGTAATGGTTTCCCAAGGTGCTTGGCGCAATATGCAGCCAATCAAAACAGGAACACCGGTGCGAACTACTCCTTTTACATAGCACCATGTTTTATGGTCTACAAGGTGCAGTGCCAATCAAACCATAAACCCGGTGCGAACCACCCTTCACATTGTAATGGTTTACAAGTATGCAGCCAAACAAACCAGGAATACCAATGCGAACTACTCCTTTTACATAGCAACATGTAATGGTTTCCCAAGGTGTTGTGGTGCAATATGCAGCCAATCAAATCAGGAACACCGGGCAAACTACTCCTTTTACATAGCATCATGTAATGGATTACAAGGTGCTGTGCAAATGCAGCCAATCAAACCAAAATTGATTAATCAAAACGAAATTGAACGTCCGAACTCTGAATTTGAAACGCAATAACCACTGAAGAGGTAAAAAATAAGCTTTAATTCGAACGCATGAACATGAAATTGACTGCCCATTTACCGAATCTGACCAAGAAACGAAGTGGACCATTTCACTATCCGTAGAGTTCGGCGAAAAGATACGAACTTTTCGAGAATCTTGCAGTAAAATACTAGAATCGTGGTTCAAATTTCAAAAGATACCTCAAATTTCAAAAGATTCCCTATATTTTGATATTTACGTAGAGTTATCGTACTTTTCGTGAATGATGCCGTTTGATATTATTATCTCCGGTCCAGAATTGATGAGTCATTAGGTAACAATAGGTGCCTCTCGTTAACAGGTACTGGTAATTTTAATGGTGATTAGTTGCTTAGTGAAAAAAATTAGTTTATGACGGCTTTTACCTGGAATTAAATGAACGAGCCGATTAATTGTTAAGTCATTAGTTTTGACAGTATCACGCTATGGCATACATTTACATTGAAGCTAAAATTATTCGTTCTCCATTGAACCCCAGAACAATTGACTCTGCACTATTAGGCCTATAATAATAATAATAATAATAATAATAATAATAATAATAATAATAATAATAATAATAATAATAATAATAATAATAATAATAATAATAATAATAATAATAATAATAATAATAATAATAATAATAATAATAATAATAATAATAATAATAATAATAATAATAATAATAATAATAATAATAATAATAATAATAATAATAATAATAATAATAATAATAATAATAATAATAATAATAATAATAATAATAATAATAATAATAATAATAATAATAATAATAATAATAATAATAATAATAATAATAATAATAATAATAATAATAATAATAATAATAATAATAATAATAATAATAATGAAAAGGTCTGTACAAGTAAAAGGATGAATATATAATCAATCAAACACATTGAGTAAAAGCCACCGAAATCTTTTGATCCAGTAAAAACACAAACAATAATTATGATAATAACAATTATAAAAACCGCAACAATGATATGAAGCAGCAGGGCAGTAAGAACATAGAAAAATAATTTAAGTTAAAAATGCTTCCCTAAAAAGATGTGTCTTAAGCCCACATTTAAAGCTACAGAGGGAGTTTTCCTGTAAACTATATGTAGGACCGATGCATTTGGCAAATACGTAGTTCTTTAGACATGAGTTTTTAAAAATGTTCAACTTTAGATTTGAATCGGAAGACAATTGGGTCATGTCTGTGTAAAAGCGTTCACGCAGTTTTTAAAGACCTTTCCGATAATGTATCGGTTGTAATGTATATCAGAAGTGACGTAGTTTTCGAGAAAGAAGTAATTTTCCCTGAATTTGATTTCGAGACCTCAGATTTAGAACTTGAGGTCTCGAAATCAACAATCTAAACGCACACAACTTCGTGTGACATGGGTGCTTTTTTTTTCATTATTATCTCGCAAGTTCGAAGACCGATTGAGCTCAAATTTTACAGGTTTGTTATTTAATGCATAATGTTGAGATACCCCAACTGTGAAGGCTAGTCTTTGACAATTACCAATAGTGTCCACTGCCTTTAAGAAAAACACTTCACCATTGCTTCGTCCTTCGGATGGGACGTTAAGCCGTTGGTCCCATGTGTTATGTAACGCATGTCAAAGAACCCAGTGCACTTGGGTTCGCCCCGGTGTTCCTGGGCCGATCGGCAGCAAATTGCGCCACAGCACCTTGTAAAGCATTACATGATGCTATAAGAATTAGGTCCCATCATTCAAAACGTAATCCCACATCTGGCAGGAAATACTGTATGTTACAGCGCCAGGAGCGTCACTGGGTGACAGACATGTGTGCTATATAAGAAGCCACAATTATTATTATTATCCATTCTTGAAATCTGAAAATTCAAAAAGTTAATGTTTCCAAAAAAGTTACAAATTTTGATCTATCATGAGGGATTTTTTATATCATTAAAACTGCGTCAACGCTTCATAGACATGACTTCACAGTTTTTGACTTTGTCTTCTGGTTCAAATCGGAAGTTGAACATTAAAACAAAATTCAAATCTCAAGAAATACGTGTTTCCCCTTATACTATCGTGCATACACAGTTTACACGTACAACGTGTAGTGTGTGCCAGTGATTTGCACTCCAGGACCTAATTTCATAGAGCTGCTAAGCACGAACGTTTGCTAAACATGAAATTTCTTCCTTGTTAAAAACAGGATTATCAACCAAACTTCCATTTGTTGCAAATTGCTTGTTACTGGTAATCACCGGTTGTTTGCTTATCCTGAAAATCATGTGGACAATTTGTTGTAATCCTGATTTCATCGAGAAAGAAATGTCATGCTTAGACATTTGTTGCGCTAAGCAGCTCTATGAAATGGGCCCTGCACGCACCAAAGACTGACTCTGTTACGACCACGTGCGTATTCACCCAATGAAAAGGGCGTGATGCCAATTCATCGTTCTGGTTTACGCGGATATCACCGATGGCGGTACACCACGTCAACGAGTTCCTCTGAATGTTCGGCAGCAAATTGTTTCTCTTTTCCCTTTGAATTATTTGAGACACTGCAATCAGAAAAAGACGATTACGGGTCATGTTTTGATCAAACACCGAGAAGCAGAGACGTGACAACGACCGATCAGTCCCCCAGTGAAGGGTGTTTTTGACCAAAACTAACGGCAGTGCCACACGGTGATATAACGGTAAGCTTTGTGTGAAAGTCAATGCTTTAAAAAACCGAGTATTTATTTAATGTGTTATAAATACTACCTGTTATTACCAAGTGGTGAAGGTGGTCATGTTTTTCACTTTTTGGGAACGTTTGGTATTATGACCATTGACTGTCGAACGATGAGGTAAAACTGATCGTTGATTGTGTCACTTGTCAGAAATGGTCATTCGTAAACTATGTTTTATGACACGCAGTAAACCCTGCGTTGACGTTTTTCTTAAGTATGTTTCGTTTTTCAGTTGTTCATTTCAAATACAGTATTAAGCTTCCACTAACCTTTCCTTGTGTAAATTCCTTAGATTGAATTTTGTTATGAGCCCCCCCCCCCCCTCACACAGGTTGGTCCCAGAGAGAGTGACAATAACTGTATTAATATAACAACTATGAAACGTTTTAAGCATTGACTTTTGTATATTTAGCAGTTTCAGCTTGAATTTGTTTCCATGAGTTTTGGTTGTTTTTGCTTCTACAGAATACAGCAAATTCTGAAACATTTACAGTTCAAACTATAAGGATTCTCCGCGAGCCTTATAGGGGTCTAAAATGTTGGGCCTCCTTTAATGCTGAAACTTTTCCCAAATCATGGTTGATATGTGAATACTTTACGATCGTTTGCCACCAATAACTTCAGATTCCTTTATACTATCCTGGTGTCATGTGCTTTCAGTAGGATAACAGGAAAAATTTTCACAATCCAAAACTAAATATTTTTTTTTTCAAATCATCTATCCAATTTTTTAACAATAACCATTTCACTTTATGGTGTGTTGAAATTTTTAAAGTTTTGGTTTTACGTTGCGAGAGACAGTCCGCCATTAACAGTGCTTATGCATGCACGACATTGGAGCAACGTCATATGTTTTCACACCTTTCATTGGTTGGTATTTTATTGAATATTCAGAAGCTAGTATGTTTGCAAAATAAATCAAAAATATTATTCAATTACTACTTAACAAATTTAGTTACATTTTTGTCCTAAGGAATTATGGCTACTATATTAAAATCCAGAGATATCATAAGGCATGAAAGTAAAACACCCCACCCCTCCTTGATGCACTCACACTTCACAACAAATCCTTTTTCCCCCATTTCAGACCAGTAATGTTTGGTTTCAGGAGACAAGAAACCAATCTATGATATTTTCTCTTTAATGTAGACTTAATATTTATTACGCTTATCGGAATTTATTACAGTATGCAGTAAATCAACAACAAAAAATTGTTGTCATTTTCACTTAAAATATTTTAGTATTTTCCCCACATTTGAACACCGTAGAATCCCAAATAGTAACCACCTCACGTGATCCATCTAGTGACTAAAGCAGAATAAAACTCAATCTAGCAGATAGTAATTTTGTTTTGAACTTTCGAGGTTGGATGATGTTTCTTTGACTCATTTGAATGTTGGCATAATAATGCACTAGTTATTAGTACCAAAAATCAATCATTTTATAAATGTTTGAGCATAACCAACGACAGGAAACTTTATTCTCAGCATGATTAAGCCTGATGAAAATACAGACCGTGAATAAACTGCATAGCTTCTGTCACCGGTGCAGCTTGCACAATTTCGCGGTAAACAGAAATCAAAGTTGTGGACCGAAAAAATATAGAGGGTCGATAACGTATGACGCTACGATACACAACCAAAACTTTTCCCACACACTCAAAATACATTCATAATGCTTGCATTGCCTTTTTTGTTGAGTTAAAAAATGCTTCAAACTAAACACTAGGTGTTTGTGAACAAACATAAAGCTGTTTCGGGGTTGTTTTGCTTCGATTAAGTGTTTTAAAGCTTTGTAGTTGGTCTTAATTTTAAGAAAGAAGCCTTTTGATCTTTGACGGGCCCTATTTCACTTTACTGTACCTTAAAACATAAACCCGGTCTTCATTTTGATAATAAGTATACATGCAATTTTAATCCAGAATTAAAGGTCAACACGGGACGATGGTAACCCTTTTATGCTAAAACGTTTTATAACTGAAACGAATTTGAAAAACGGGTCCCACTTCCGGTTGACCCCGAAGCAAAGGTAAACTTGAGGTCACATTTACCCAAGACCAATCTCCGATGCCCAATAAGTCTAACTAAAAAAAAAATCAGATGGTCACACTTCCGGTTAACTCGGGATCACGGTTACCGAAGGCTAATCTGCAATGCTCAAGGAGTCTAGAACCGAAACAGGTTCGAAAATCTGCTGTATAGTTTTTGAGATGTGGTCCTACTCCTGGTAGACCCGGAAGTAGTGGTCAACACGGGGTCAGGGTTTTCAAATTAATTTTGTTTAAGTCTAAGGAGTCTATAACTGAAAACAAATTTGAAAATCGGCCATGAAGCTCTTGACATATGGTTCCACTTCCGGCTGACCCGGAGAAAGAGGTCAATATGTGGTCACGGTTTTTCAAAATTAATCTCAAATGCCCCAAGCTATCTATAACTGAAACAAAAACAAAAACCTTTTTTTGTGGTTCTTGAGATATTGTCCAAATTCCGGTTGAATCGAATGTTAAGGTCAATTTGTGGTCAGGGTTACCCAAGGCTTATCTCCAATGCCAATAAGTCTATAACTATAACAAGTTTAACAATCGGCCGTGTACTTCTTTAGATATGGTGATGCAAAGATTTACCATTTTGTTATGTTGGAAGTTAAGGTAAACAGGGTGTCACGGTAAAAACAAAGCTAATCTCCAGTGCCCAAGAGGACTATAACTAAATCGGCTGTGTATTTTTTTACACATGGTCCCACTTCCGGTTGACACAGAAGTAGAGGACAATTGGTGTCAAACATTGTATTACTGTTTGTTAGTCTCTTCTGCAGTCGTCAATTTTTCATAAGTTCATATTTCCTCAACAACATAAGCTTTTTCGACAATCTACACATCGTATGAAAGCAATTTAGGTATTTCTCAATAATACATATGTGTGTGACCTTTTCTTAACCGGAAGTGTCTGTAAAATGCTTTGAAAGGGCGTTATTTAAAGGCATTGGGCACGACTGGTATTTTCTCAAAATAATTATAAGCTTAAAACCTTATACTTTGTAATAAGTAATGGGAAGCTAGTAATAGTATAATACACTGTGAGACACGGCTCCATCTAAAGTAACGTAGTTTTCGAGAAAGAAGTAATTTTTCCATGAATTTGATTGCGAGACTGCATATTTAGAATTTGAGGTCTCGAAATCAAGCATCTGAAAGCACACAACTTCGTGTGACAAGGGTGTTTACGTCCATTATTATCTCCCAATTTCGACGACCAATTTAGCTCAAATTTTCACAGATTTGTTATTTTATGTATATGTTGATACACCAAGTGAGAAGACTAGTCTTTGACAATTACCAATAGTGT